>NC_090755.1:84641642-84644142 GCF_036898095.1 Palaemon carinicauda
GTATCCTGCTTTTCCAACTAGGGTTGTAGCTTAGCATTTAATAATAATAATAATAATAACAATAACGATAACGATTATATAAGAAAATTCCGAAAAACGTTAAAGGTGTCTGGTTTCAGTTCCATCAGCATAGATGCTCACCAGACCGTCAGCCGGGCAAGCCCAAGACCCCACTGTGGTGTCCTACCACAGCAGTAGCCTCCCCAGTAAACAGCTTAAACTCACGGCCCTGGGCGGGGATCGATCTCTTGCCACGCGAATGCGAGGCAAACACGTTACCACTGTACTAGTCAGGAGGCTATATTTGATGCATTCTGGGAAAAAAGCTGTGTTGACTCCCAGGGTTCCCAGAGTTTGAAGGAATTTTCCTTAAGGTTTATTTACAAGTCAGGAGAGTTAATTAACCCTTACTTTCGCAGTCACGGATAAAAGGTTGCCAATTGCACAAGAATTCTTCAGTCTTTTCAGTGTTGGTTATCTAGGCAGTGATGGTATTGCTGTTCTTAGCCCTATCTTTTAGACTGGGGAGGCGCCTCCTATCTTATATCCGGGGTAAGTGCCCAATCTTTTATCCGGGGGAGCGCCCCCTATCTTTTATAGGAGGGAGGTGCCCCCTATATTTTATCCGGGGGAGGCGACTCCTATCTTTTATAGGGGGGAGGTGCCCCTATATTTCATCCGGGGGAGCGCTCCCTATCTTTTATAGGGGGGAGATGCCCCCTATATTTTATCCGGGGGAGCGCCCCCTATCTTTTATAGGGGAGAGGTGCCCCCTATATTTTATCCGGGGGAGCACCCCCTATCTTTTACAGGGGAGAGGTGCCCCCTATATTTTATCTGGGGAAGCGCCCCTATCTTTTATAGGGGGGAGATGCCCCCTATATTTTATCCGAGGAAGATGCCCCTACCTTACATCCGGGGGAGACGCCCCCTATCTCATATACGGGGGAGTGCCCCCTATCTTTTATACGGGGAGGTGCCCCCTATATTTTATCCGGGGAGCGCCTCTTATCTTTTATAGGGGGTAGGTTCCCCCTATCTTTTATCCAGGCGAGCGCCCCCTGTCTTTTATAGGGGGAGGTGCCCCCTATCTTTTATCCGACGAAGGTGCCCCATCTTTTATCTGAGGTAGGTACTCCATCTTTTATCAGGGGTAGGCGCCCTCCTCTTTTATAGGGGGAGGTGCCCCCTATCTTTTATCCGACGAAGGTGCCCCATCTTTTATCCGGGGGAGGCGCTCCCAATCATTTATCCAGGGGAAGTCCCAGCCCTCTTTTATCTGCGGTGAAGAATTGAATTTCAGAAAGGAAAAACATTAATATCTAATTTTATATTTGAATTTGAAAAGTAGATTTTTTTATTAATTAGATTATGTTTAATTTACTAGACTACTTTTCATAATTAATTTTCCCTATGAATCTTTAGATTGTTATGCTAGACTACTTGTTTTATTCTTTCTAATGCTTATTAACTAACGAAGTAAAGTTAAATGCTGTTGATAAGGCAAGACACGAGAGAGAGAGAGAGAGAGAGAGAGAGAGAGAGAGAGAGAGAGAGAGAGAGAGAGAGAGAGAGTGAGAGGGAGAGAGAGAGAGTCTGTTGTTATCACCCGGTGCGTATTAGTATTCGAACAATCAGTACGAAAGATCAATATGAGAGAGAGAGAGAAAGAGAGAGAGAGAGGATGTTATTGAGAATTTATAAGTTTGTAATCTGGAAGCACCGTAAACGAGAGAGAGAGAGAGAGAGAGAGAGAGAGAGAGAGAGAGAGAGAGAGAGAGAGAGAGAGAGAGAGAGAGAGAGATGTCTTTCTCGAAACTGTGAATTAAGAGAAACTGGGTGAATTATTTTATGACTTCAATGGAGAAAACAGTGACATTGCCCTAGAGACTGACCATATATATATATATATATATATCATGATTAGCGGCCAAGCCCCCTCTCCATCCAAGCTAGGACCAGGGAGGGCCAGGCAGTGGCTGCTGATGTCTCAGCAGATAGACCTATAGGCTCCCCAACCCCCCTATTCTTAGGTCACAAGAATGGTAAGGTTGCAGACACTACAAGAAACTAACGAGTCTGAGCGGGACTCGAACCCCAGTCTGGCGATCACCAGGCAGAGGCGTTACCAATCAGGCCACAAGAACATCTATTGTGTTGTTAATTAAATAGATTTAAGGCCAAGAACTTCATTCCTGAGAAATATAAGAGATTATTGGAAAAGCCACTGCTTTGTATTCTGCCGGACTGGGGTTCGAGACCCACACTAGCTCGATACATTTTCAGACAAAATGTATGTATATGTGCGTGTGTATTTATCTACAGTATGTATATATTCATTATTGACCGTATATAAACAAAATTTTACCTTTTTAGACACTACAACGTTCTTGAATTTTTATACATCATGTGTTTTGGGCTTATCTTAGAAACATCCTAATTTACTAAATATAGCTAATTTGTACGTAAATTCTTATTTTTAATGTAGAATTTTAAATAG
>NC_090755.1:84651642-84654142 GCF_036898095.1 Palaemon carinicauda
TTGTGTACTATTTATTCTTTCACTACCATAATCTCTTAGTTTTTGTTCCTGGTTTGATTTACTTTCTTTATTCTTCCTACATTCAAAAAGTATATCTTTAATTATATCTTTCTCCCTTCCTTATCCTCTGTTTTCAATCTCTTTATATTAATTTTATACTTTTTTTATTAACAGTAAGTTTTCTCATACTTTTTGTTAAAAAAAAAATCTCCATTTTCGTCACTTTCGTTTCATGAACTATTTTCTTAACGATATGTCTTCCTAATTTCATCAATATGTCTTTTTATAATACTATCCCCAGTCTAAATTATATCCCCTATCCTTATAATCCTCGCCTATTCATCTATCATCTATCCATTCATTGAACATCCCTTCCTTTATCCTGATTTACTACTCCCGTACATTACTCTCCAAATACTTTTTTTTTTTTTTTAAATACTATCCACGGTCTAAATTATATCCCCTATCCTTATAATCCTCGCCTATTCATCTATCATCTATCCATTCATTCAACATCCCTTCCTTTATCCTGATTTACTACTCTCGTACATTTCTCTCCAAATACTTTTTTTTTAAATACTATCCCCGGTCTAAATTATATCCCCTATCCTTATAATCCTCGCCTATTCATCTATCCATTCAACATCCCTTCCTTTATCCTGATTTACTACTCTCGTACATTACTCTCCAAATACTTTTTTTTTTTTAAATACTATCCACGGTCTAAATTAAATCCCCTATCCTTATAATCCTCGCCTATTCATCTATCATCTATCCATCCATTCAATATCCCTTCCTTTATCCTGATTTACTACTCACGTACATTACTCTCCAAATACTTTTTTTAAAATCACATCTTACGATTATTTACGACCTACCATCAATTTCCTATCCCCCTATCCTTTTATAACTTGGCATCTATCATCTATCCATTCATTGAACATCCCTTCCTTTATCCTGATTTACTACTCTCGTACATTACTCTCCAAATACTATTTTTAAAATCACCTCTTACGACTATTTACGACCTACCATCAATTTCCTATCCCCCTATCCTTTTATAACTTGGCATCTATCATCTATCCATTCATTCAACATCCCTTCCTTTATCCTGATTTACTACTCTCGTACATTACTCTCCAAACACTTTTTTTAAAATCACATCTTACGATTATTTACGACCTGCCATCCATTTCCTATCCCCCTATCCTTTTATAAATCGCTCCCCTACCTCCCAGGGTTACTATCCCACCAGGCCGTCCCTCCTATCCCTCTTAACAACGTAGCTACAAATGTCAGGCAGGTGAATCAACTTTATTTTTAAACGGGAAAAAAATGGACTCCGCGCCGGCATGACTCTTTCGAACTGCTCCTGAGCCGCTAAGCGTACAGTGAGGCTGCCAGAGATACGTCAAACGAATATTGAAGCTGCGAGAGATACGTCAAACGTACGTCGTAGTTGCTAGAGATACGTCAATCGTACGTTGAAGTTACCAGAAGTACGTCAAGCGTACGTTGAAGTTGCCAGAGATACGTCAAACGTACGTCGAAGCTGCCAGAGATACGTCATAGTTGCCAGAGATACGTCAAACGTACGTCGTAGTTGCTAGAGATACGTCAAACGAGTGTTGAAGTTATCAGAGATACGTCAAACGTACGTCGTAGTTGCTAGAGATACGTCAAACGTACGTCGTAGTTGCTAGAGATACGTCAAGCGTACGTTGAAGTTGCTAGAGATACGTCAATCGTACGTCGTAGTTGCCAGAAGTACGTCAAGCGTACGTCGAAGATGCCAGAGATACGTCAAACGTATGTTGAAGTTGCCAGAAGTACGTCAAGCGTACGTCGAAGTTACCAGAGATACGTCAAGCGTACGTCGTAGTTGCCAGAGATACGTCAAACGTACGTCGTAGTTGCCAGAGGCACGTCAAGCGTACGTCGAAGCTGCCAGAGATACGTCAAACGAATGTTGAAGTTGCGAGAGATATGTCAAACGTACGTCGAAGTTACCAGAGATACGTCAAGCGTACGTCGTAGTTGCCAGAGATACGTCAAGCGTATGTCAAAGTTGCCACATACGTCAAGCGTACGTCGTAGTTGCCAGAGATACGTCAAGAGTACGTCGAAGTTGCCATAGATACGTCAACCGTATGTCGTAGTTGCCAGAGATACGTCAGGCGTACGTCGAAGTTGCCAGAGATACGTCAAGCGTATGTCGTAGTTGCCAGAGATACGTCAGGCGTACGTCGTAGCAGCCAGAGATACATCAAGCGTATGGCGTAGTTGCCAGAGATATGTCAAGAGTACATCGTAGTGGCCAGAGATACGTCAAACGAATGTTGAAGTTGCCAGAGATACGTCAAGCGCACGTTGAAGTTGCCAGAGATACGTCTAGAGTACGTCGTAGTGCCAGAGATACGTCAAGCGTACGTCGAAGCTGCCAGAGATACGTCAAGCGTACGTCGAAGCTGCCAGAGATACGTCAAGCGTACGTCGTAGT
>NC_090755.1:84659142-84664142 GCF_036898095.1 Palaemon carinicauda
AGTTGGAAGTTCGGACCCCATTGGTTGGAAATTCGAACCCCGTTGGTTGGAAGTTCGAATCCTGTTGGTTGGAAGTTCGAACCCCATTGGTTGGAAATTCGAAACCTGTTGGTTGGAAGTTTGAACTCCATTAGTTAGAATTTCGAAGCCCGTTTGATTCAAGTTCGAACCGCGTTGATTGGAAGTTCGAACCCTGTTGGTTGGAAGTTCGAACCTCGTTGGTCGGAAGTTCGAACCCCATTGGTTAGGAGTTTGAACCATGTTTGATTTAAGGTCGAACCCTATTGATTAGAAATTCGAACCCTGCTGGTGGGAAGTTCGAACCCCATTGGTTGGAAGTTCGAACCCTGTTTATTGGAAGTTCGTTCGTTGGTCGGTAGTTCTAACCCCGTTCATAGGAAGTTCGAACCCTGTTTGTTGGAAGTTCGAACCCCGTGGGTTCAGGGGAGCTTATGAGTCAGCCTGCTTAGTCATAAGCAGTCATTGCCTGGCTCTCCTTGATCCTATCCTGGGTGGAGAAGGAGCTTGGGCGCTGATCATATGTATGTATAGTCAGCCTTCTTGGCCTCTTCAAAACAAGCCATTTCTTAGCTATTATTGTTTTATCGGATTTGGGCTATTATTATTATTATTATTATTATTATTACTATTATTATTATTATTATTATTATTATTATTATTATTATTATTATTATTATTATTATTATCAAAATTATTATTATTATTATTATTATTATTATTATTATTATTCTTACTATTATTATTATTTTTTTTATTATTATTATTATTATTATTATTATTATTATTATTATTATTATCAAAATTATTATTATTATTATTATTATTACTATTATTATTATTATTATTATTATTGTTATTATTATTATTATTATTATTATTTTTATTACTAGTAGTAGTAGTAGTATGATAATCATCCCATTGTCCTCTGCATGTACGTATGTTTGTTCATAATTGCGAAATATTCATAAATATGAATCATAATAAAACGTGTTTTTACTTTTATTTTTCTGTAAATGTTTTAATTTAAAAGGAAAGTTTTTCCCTAAATTTGTGTGAATGTTTCCAGTTAAAATGAAGCATTTCCCTATTTTAGTATAAATTTTTTTAATTTAAAATGAAGAATATCTCTATTTGTTTGTGAATGTGTTGATTTAGAATAAAAATATTCTATATTTTTCTGTCAATGTTTTCTGTAGATTTTTTCATATAAAATTAAGGTTTTCCCTATTTTTGTATGAATATTTTTATTGAAAAGGAAGAATTTCCTTATTTTTGTATAATTGTTTTAATTTGAAATGAAGGTTTTCCTTATTTTTATATCAATGTTATAATTTTGAATGAAGGATATATCAATTATTCTGTAGACATTTTCATTTAAAACAATATAGACGCCTTTAGCACTATAGCCCAAGGCCTGCAATTTTTTTTTTTTTTTTTTTTTTTTTTTATTTGGTAAAGTCGATATAAATGAAGAATTTCTCAATTATTTTGCAGATATGTTCATTTAAAACAATATAGATGCCTTTAGCACAATAGCCCAAGGCCTGCAATTTTTTTTTTTTTTTTTTTTTTTTATTTGGTAAAGTCGATATAAATGAAGAATTTCTCAATTATTTTGCAGATATGTTCATTTAAAACAATATAGATGCCTTTAGCACAATAGCCCAAGGCCTGCAATTTTTTTTATTTTTTTTATTTTTATTTATTTATTTATTTATTTTTTGTTAAGTCGATCTAACACCCACCTACGTACCATCTGAGATCGAAGAGTTAATTTCTCTTATCGGGATTAACCCTCGACCAAATATCGCTGAAATCCGAACTAAATCTCTCTTGACAATTAAACTAAAAAACCCTTTTTCCAAATCTTCAGAATTCAGTCTTTCTATTGTATTGACCGAAAAGATCAGATATATATTTTCCTCCCACATTTATTTTATTTTTCTTCCATCAAGTGGAAAGCCTTTTCCCAAACACTTGGATTTTTCTTCAGCGGTCGAATCCTGCGAAGGATGCTCCGGTGTCCTTCCAAGGGTCCTCCCGAGGATCCTCCGGTGTCCCTGACATCCTGATTGATGAGTGGGAAGTCCGAAGTTGCCTTTGAAATACTGCGCGGAGTCACACGTGTGTCTCTGATCAGCTGTTTGTTGAGAAAAAACGGTTAATATTTTCCAATGCTGAAACGTTTATTTTTTTCTTCTGTGAAATCTCTCATATTTTATGATCGGATTACTGATTTCATAATGTCATGGAGAGAGAGAGAGAGAGAGAGAGAGAGAGAGAGAGAGGAGAGAGAGAGAGAGAGAGAGATCTGAATATTTTTTTCTGGTATATAGCCTATTTGATTATTTAAATTTTTTCTTTCCCAGGCATGTTCTATAGAACTAATTGATTTATCAAGCTATAAAGAAGAGAGAGAGAGAGAGAGAGAGAGAGAGAGAGAGAGAGAGAGAGAGAGAGAGAGAGAGAGAGAGAGAGAGAGAGAGAGAGAGAGAGAGAGTTACAAGGATTTTGGATCAGTGACTTCATTTGCTCTTGGCGGAGAGCGAATTATTTTGTTCACGCTGTTTCTATGATCTTGTCTAACACATACACACACACACACACACACACACATAATATATATAATATATATATATATATATATATATATATATATATATATATATATATATATATATACTTATATATATGTATATATATTTATATATAAATATATTTATATATACATACATATATATAATATATATATAGAGAGAGAGAGAGAGAGAGAGAGAGAGAGAGAGAGAGAGAGAGGAGAGAGAGAGAGAGAGAGAGAGAGAGAGAGAGAGAGAGAGAGAGAACACCAACCATTTATAAGAGGAATCCTTTTTAGTTTTTTGAGCAATGTATTAACTTAACCAAAATAAGTTGAACATCTTGATCTAAAAGCAATATATCTTTTATCAAGGTTAAATCTCGGTTAAAATCCAGCGCAGGGATTAATTAATTAACTTAATCCACCCAAGCAATTAAAGGAATGGAAAACTAATACAATTGTGCTTTCCTCAATCCTCTGTTTGGAATTCCTTCACGATTTTCCAGTTCGGAAGATCGTATACTGATTTCTTTTCTTATTTTTGGATATTTTGCTTTCTCGAAATTGAAATTCGATTCCCCAGTGGTCTGGATGGTCTCTCCTGTCGAATCCTTCGCTGATTGATGGATGAGAAGGACGCAAAGGAATTGGTTGGTTGAAAGGAGGCCTTAAGGTCGTGTGACCTTTTGACCATCCCGTTTTTAGCCTTTTATATCTATGATCTAGATTTTTATCTTGTTTCTTGCAGTAGAACCATTTTGAAATTTGAAATTAACTTCATGGTTTTCTAGAAACCTTTTTGAACTTTTAAGTTAATTTCATGATTTTCTAGAAGTTTTTGAACTTTCAAATTAACTTCAGGGTTTTCTAGAACCATTTTGAACTTTTAAATTAACTCCATGGTTTTCTAGAACCATTTGACTTTCAAATTAACTTTAGTGTTTTCTAGAACCCCTTTTTGAATTTTTGAATGAACATCATGGTTTTTTAGAATCCCTCTGAAATTTCAAATTAACTTCAGGATTTTCTAGAACCATTTTGAACTTTCAAATTAACTTCAGGGTTTTCTAGAACCATTTTGAACTTTTAAATTAACTTCAGGGTTTTCTAGAACCATTTTGAACTTTCAAATTATCTTCAGGGTTTTCTAGAACCATTTTAAACTTTCAAATTAACTTCAGGGTTTTTTAGAACCATTTTGAACTTTCAAATTAACTTCAGGGTTTTCTAGAACCATTTTAAACTTTCAAATTAACTCCAGGGTTTCCTATAACCATTTTAAATTTTCAAATTAACTTCAGGATTTTCTAGAACCATTTTGAACTTTCAAATTAACTTCAGGATTATCTAAATCCAATTTGAACTTTTAAATTAACTTCAGGATTTTCTAAATCCAATTTGAACTTTCAAATTAACTTCAGGATTTTCTAAATCCAATTTGAACTTTCAAATTAACTTCAGGATTTTTAAACTTTTAAATGAACGTCATGGTTTTTTAGAACCCTTTTTGAACTTTTAAATTAACTTCAGGGTTTCCTAGAACCATTTTAAACTTTCAAATTAACATCAGGGTTTTCTAGAACCATTTTGAGCTTTCAAATTACCATCATGGTTTTCTAGAACCCTTTTTGAACTTTTAAGTTAACCTCATGGTTTTCTAAATTCATTTGAACTTTCAAATTAACTTCAGGGTTTTCTAGAATCCTTCTGAAATTTCAAATTAACTTCAGGGTTTTCTAGAACCATTTTGAAGTTTTAAATTAACTTCAGGATATTCTAAAACCATTTTGAACTCAAATTACCATCATGGTTTTCTAGAGCCATTTTGAACTCTCAAATTACCATCATGGTTTTCTAGAACCCTTGTGAACTTTTTAAATGAACATCATGGTTTTCTAGAACCCTTGTGAACTTTTTAAATTACCATCATGGTTTTCTAGAACACTTTTTGAACTTTTAAATGAACATCATGGTTTTTTTAGAATCCTTCTGAAATTTCAAATTAACTTCAGGGTTTTCTCTTAGTTGAATGGACTACCCGATCCCACCAACAGTTCGTCAGCCCCAAATTCATGAATCCATTTGCTTGACCTTCGATACAGACCACCAATCTCTCTATCAGTTTTAGGGATGCAAGTGTCAACCTTACACCCTTTTATTCTCAAACTAATTACAGGTATTTATTAATGGTTAAGGGTTGTGGTGGCGTATTGGAAACGTCTCAGCCTTGCGTTCTGCTGGACTAGGGTTCGAGTCCCGCTGAAGCTCGATAGTTTCTTGTGTCTGCAACCTCACCATCTTTGTGCGCTAAGGGTAGGGTTTTTAGGGGAGCATATAGATCTACCTGCTGTGTCATCAGCAGCCATTGCCTGGCTCTCACTCGTCCTAGGCTGGTTGGAGA
>NC_090755.1:84671642-84686642 GCF_036898095.1 Palaemon carinicauda
ATATATATATATATATATATATATATATATATATGTATATATATATTAATATATATACAGTATATGTATATATATTTATATCAATATACATGTGTATATATATTAATATATGTATTAATATATATATATATATATATATATATATATGTGTGTGTGTGTGTGTGTGTGCATATATATTAATACATGTATTAATATATATATATATATATATATATATATATATATATATATATGTATATATATGTATAAATATATACATATATGTATATATATATATATATATATATATATATATATATATATATATATATATATATAAACATAAGTAAAATTATATCAGTTATATTTTCCTTTCATTCTGACGCCTCTAGTATAAATCCCGATAAGCATACAGAAAATTGACGTCGAAAACGCAATTCCTTCAAGGTTTTCTTCCTGATAAATATTCAGTCCAGCCAATTCCAAGGATAAGTGGGATTTTGATTTTCCATATAGATTTCTTAAGAGCTTATGGAATTTCCTCGACAGTTTTCCAGTCCCTAAATATATTATTATTATTATTATTATTATTATTATTATTATTATTATTATTATTATTATTATTATTATTGATGTTTTTGTTATTGTTATTATTGTTATTATTATTGTTGTTATTATTGTTATTATTATTGTTGTTATTATTATTATTATTATTATTATTATTATTATTATTATTATTAAGATGAAATTATTATCATTGATATTATTATTATTATTATTATTATTATTATTATTGTTGTTGTTGTTATTATTGTCATTATTATTGTTATTTTCATTATTAATATTATTATTATTAGTAGTATTATTATTATTATTATTATTATTATTATTATTATTATTATTATTGCTATTATTAAGATTAATATTATTATTATTATTATTGATATTATTATTATTATTGTTGTTGTTGTTGTTGTTGTTATTATTATTATAAGTATTATTTTCTAAGCTACAACCCTAGTTGGAAAAGCAAGATGCTATAATCCCAAGGGCTCCAATACGGAAAAATTGCCCAGTGAGGAAAGGAAATAAGGAAATAAGGAAATAATTAAACGATATGAGTAAAATCCTCTTCAAATATTGACTGAATCAATACTTTTATTAATGAGGGTTTTAAGTAATTTGTCCCTTAGATTATGTTAATGATTAATCGTATTTGAATATTTAATACAAAGAGAAAGAACTGGAATGTTGAAATTATTGCCAAATTATTATGAAGTAAATGAAAGTATAAATAAAGACATGACATTTCGGAGTTTGAAAAAAAAAATAATCTATAAAAAGAATGAAATTAAATAATGAAGACAATGTAAAAAAAAAGTCTCTTAAAATAGATATAGCCAGAGTTGCAGATAGACCCAAGAACGACTTTCTTTGAGATAAATAAGAAAAGAAATAAAAAAAGTATAAAAATTTGAAAGAATTAACGAAAATTTATATGGATAAAGAGGCGAAAAACCGGACAAGAAAAATCAAAGACGAAAGACAAGGGAATGGAAAATTAAAAATAATAGGATATTTGAAACTGCAAAGATAAGTTTTAGCAAGCAGATAAATGCATGTATATATAAAAACAGATATATAAATATTGTAAGTTTAAAAAAAAACAGCAAGATCTTATTCAGGGACATGGAGAAATTGTTTTTTATTTTATATATAAAATGTCCATTTTCATATTGTTAATGTTTTTAAAACATTTTATTTTAATTGTTCATTACTTCTTATATCGTTTATTTATTTCCTCATTTCCTTTCCTCACTTTGCTATTTTTCCATATTGGAACCCTTTGGCTTATAGCATCTTGCTATTTCAACTACGGATGTAGCTTAGCTAGTAATAATAATAATAATAATAATAATAATAATAATAATAATAATAATAATAATAATAATAATAATAAAGACGATAATAATAATGATAATAATAAAAATAAAAATAATAACAACAACAACAATAATAATAATAATAATAATAATAATTGTTTCCTGGGGTTATAGCATCTAGCTTTTCCAACTACGGTTGTGTCTTAGTTAGTAGTAGTAGTAGTAGTAGTAGTAGTAGTAGTAGTAGTAGTAGTAGTAGTAGTAGTAGTAGTAGTAGTAGTAATAATAATGATAATAATAATCATTCAATTTCTATTTTTGCGATTTATCTAGTTCTAGTGTGAATTCGACTTCTAGAATTAAATAGTTTACATATCTCTTCACTAAATAGTTATCCTTAGAATTTTATGAGGGATAATGATGATATCTAATTTTACCAAAAAAAAAAAATCTTGCTTGGTGAATGGTCTGGGACAAAATTTCATCATGAAGAAGGATTTTTTTTTTTAATTTGAGAAACAAATATTTAAATTGCTGTGTCTGTGAAAGCACAGTCTTTTTGCTATATAAGTTTCCATAGAATCACACGCTGGATAATGAAAATATCTCATTTTACAAAATTTTCACAAATCTTGCATGACAAATATTCTGGAAGAAAACTTATCATGAAGAATTATTTTTTAATCTTTAATTATTTGAAAAACAAATATTTTTTTTACTATCTATTTGAAACCATGAATTAATTTTCTTCAAGCAAGCTCGTTCCCAATCAGTCCCAAGGTAATGACGACATCGTTCGACCATTACCAAAAGAAAAAAAAAAATTGTTGCATTTGATGGATTTTGGTGACCTACTTTCGCCATGGTGTTTATTTACGCATGTGTTGAAAGATGCCAGTATAACCCAGTTTGTTGGAGGTAATGCCAAGGTCTCTCTCGAAGACATCCAAGGACTTTATCCCTTCCATCTTTGCAGAACATGATATGGCATCGGTTTTTATGTCGCTGGAAAGTTGGGAGATGCGTTTCGAAATGAAATTAGGATAGCTTTCCCGTAGAGTTTCCGCACGGGGACATACAAATATATTCGGTCACTCATTTTCTTGATTTGGCTTTTATTTATTTATTTATATATATATATATATATATATATATATATATATATATATATATATATATATATATATATATATATATATTTATTTATTTATTTCACTTTTTACGCATGATGTATTAGAACAAATCAGATTCTAATTCTTGTTCCATGGAATGATATTGATTTTGATGTGACTGAATCTTCACAAAGTTTTGTAGTGAAATTAGGATAATTGTCCCGTAGAGTTTAGCACGAGAAAATTCTGAAATATTCGTTCACCTCATTTTTTTTTTATTTTGCGTGTATTTTCTTTTAATTTTTATGTATGAAATAATAACAAATATCTGATTCTAATATTCGTGTGACTGGACCCGCCGTGTTTCGTAGTGAAATTGTGGTATTTACCCCCGTAGAGTTTTCCACGAAAAAATTCTGACCTATTCGTTCAACTCATTTTCTTGATTGTTTTTTTTTTCATGAAATATTTACAGATTTTTGCTTCTAATATTTTTACATGGAATTAAAACTAGCCATAAATGATTCCCATGAATATAACAGAATTAGACTTGTTATTTCCCCAGACAATTCTAATTTAACGTCAATCAAATTATCCACTATAATAACTATGAAAAAAAAACAGCAATGTGATACGACCAATATCAATCATTTTTAATTTGAATGATGTTGAGATAGACAGTTCAATTCGTAATATGTCTGTATATCCCACATTGTTTTATAAACGAATAAGTTATCTTTCAATGCCTCCAAAATAGTGGTTCCCAAACTATCTTACCTGACGCCCCCTTTTTGCTTCCAGTAGACCCGTACGCCCCCACTCCTCTCTTTTTTTTTTATATGAAATGATTCTTACATTTATATCCTAGCATTGTACAGAAAAACAGAATTCTGTTTGTATTATATTTTAATAATGAAAGCCACTCAAACAAATAATAGTACATTTCAGTAACTAAAAATGAAACATTTGGTTCAAAGTGAGCGAAAAAAAAGTTTGAACATTAGCAAATTGGCAAAATTGAGTTGCAATTTTAAGAATAGATATTTTGAAAACATGGCATATAATATTTGGAAATACTTATGAGACTAAGGCATAATTTTTGGTCAAATTTAGTGAGATGGATGCATGTATGTAATGACATATTTGTTCTTTTAATGATTTTATTATCCTATTAAACAAGTAATTTCGAGCAGATGACTTCACGCCCCCTAGTGGGGCGCGCCCCCCCCAGTTTGGGAACCATTGATCTAAAATATTTTTGAAATTTCTGGATTTTTATCAGAAATGCGAAATAAATCCAGTCTGTAATATTATTATTGTAAATATTTTGTTTTGGTGTTTTTATGTTCAGCATCAAATGAAGGGTATAGTGAATGTTCAGGTTTTTATAGTTTATAGTTTTATAGTTTATATATACAAAATCTGTTTTAATGTTGTTACTGTTTTTAAAATGTTTTATATTATTATTATTATTATTATTATTATTATTATTATTATTATTATTATTATTATTAATTATTATTATTATTCTTATTAATTATTATTATTATTATTATTAATTATTATTATTATTATTGTTATTATTAATTATTATTATTCTTATTAATTATTATTATTATTATTATTATTATTATTATTATTATTATTATCCTTATCATTAGAAGCTAAGCTACAACCCTGTTGGGAAAAGCAAGATGCTATAAGCCCAAGGGCTCCAACAAGGAAAAATATCCCAGTGCGGAAAGCGAACAAGGAAATAAGTACATTACAAGACAAGTAATACAATCAAAATAAAATACTATAAGAACAGTAATAATATTAAAATACCCATATGGTTTATGACATCCGCCATCTTTTTAGCATATAGAAAAAGAAAGTTGATTTTTGTTATGAATGAAGATGACCTTTGACCTTTTTTTCCAGGGACTACAATGATCACCAGAGTGTGAAGAATCAGTCTGGCTCTAATACATCCCTCAACTCCTTGAGCAGCTATGACAGTAATACCAAGTACGTCATTCAGATTTGTTTTAAAAATTTTAAATTTTTCAATTTTTCAATTTTCAATCTCTTTAGGTCGTATATTTAATTTTTTTCATAATTTTAAGTTATTTCTGAATGTATCTTACAATGTTGGGTGTCGTAAGGTGATTGGTGTGTTTTATGCCTGTTTTTTATTTTTTTTATTTTTGTTGAAGTTCATTAATGAATGCATCTTACAATGTTGGGTGTTGTAAGAGTTTGTGTATTTTGATAGGCCTGTTTTTATATATATATATATATATTTTATATATATATATATATATATATATATATATATATATATATATATATATATATATATTTAGTTCATTTGCGAATGCATCTTACAATGTTGGGTGTTGTAAGAGAGATTGTGCAATTTTATAGGCCCTTTTTTCATTTTTTTTGTATATTTTAAGTGCATTTGTGAATGCATCTTGCCTTGTTTGTGTGCAATAAGAGGTTTGGTGTAATTTTATAGGCCTGTGTTTTTTATAACTTTTGTATATCTTAGGTTCATTTGTGAATCCATCTTGTCCTGTCTGGTGCTGTAGAATGGTGTGTGGGTTTATATATGTATATATATATATATATATATATATATATATATATATATATATATATATATATATATATATATATATATATATATATATATATATATATATATATATATATATATATATATATATATATATATATATATATATATATATATATATATATATATATATATATATATATATATATATATATATATATATATATATATATATAATGCATCTTGGCCCAGTTGACTGCTGCAAGATAACTGGTGTATTTTAATAGGCCTGTTTTTTCGATTTTTCACTAGGCTAGTTTTTTTTTTTTTACTTTGTAATTAGTGTACTTTGTAGGCCTATGTATCCTTGAATTCTGTAGGTAAGCTCATCATTTTCCCATATTCTGTATAAGGTTATTCTATCTACTTTATATGAGCTATTAGTTCAATAACATGCAAAGACTACATTACTGCTGGTGGATTTTTTATACGAATGACTTAATTCGACACTGTAAGTTTTTTTTTTATTTAAGTTTACTTCTCCAAGAACTCATAGACAACACATTATAAGTGTCTAAATTCTTATGATTAATTTAACCATACTGGTAGACAGTCAGTCAATTAGACCTGTTGGAAAAAAAATATCTTCTCTAAATTTCGAGGTGAGTATGCCATCTTGAGACAGCAGAATCTGTATGGTCTTTTTTTATTGGTGGTCACTGAGTGCCAAAAGGTCATATCACAAAACAGAGATAATAGTATTATCCCTTTTACCCCAAAGGACGTACTGGTACGTTTCACAAAAGCCATCCCTTTACCCCCATGGATGTACCGGTACGTCCTTGCAAAAAAATGCTATATATTCGATAATTTTTTGAAAAAATTCAGGCCTTTTCCAAGAGAATGAGACCAACCTGACCTCTCTATGACAAAAATTAAGGCTGTTAGAGCAATTTAGAAAATATATACTGCAAAATGTGCTGGGAAAAAAATAACCCCTTGGGGGTTAAGGGCTGGAAATTTCCAAATAACCTGGGGGTTAAAGGGATAATTATTAGGAGGTGTTCTTACAATATAACTTATTACAAAATCTTGTTACAGATGTTTCATAGCAGTTTATAATCACTTATTAATAGCCATTTTACCCCCACCATAAGGTTAAATTTCGAGCACATTTTGCTATATATTTTTTAAATTGCTCTAACAGGCTTAATTTTTGTCCTAGAGAGGTCTTACAATATAACGTATTACAAAATATAGTCTTGTTACAGATGTTTCATAGCAGTTTATAATCACTTATTAGTAGCCATTTTACCCCCACCATAAGGTTAACTTTCGAGCACATTTTGCTATATATATTTTTTTTAAATTGCTCTAACAGGCTTAATTTTTGTCCTAGAGAGGTCAGGTTGGTCTCATTCTTTTGGAAAAGGCCTGAAGTTTTTCATAAGATTATCAAAAATATGTAAAAACATGTATATAACAGTGTTTTGCAAGAACGTACCGGTACTTCCTTTGGGGGTGAAAGGGGTAGTACATTTTCACATTCCTGTAATGTAAAGTTCCACTTTTAAGAAATTAGTCTTACTGTGTAATTTACAAAATATAGTCTTGTTACAGATATTTCACAGCAGTTTATAATTAGTTTTTAGTTTTATATTTTCACAGTCCTGCAATGTATAGTTACACTTTTAGAAACTGGTCTTACATACATACATACATACATATACCAAAGGCACTTCCCCCAATTTTGGGGGGTAGCCGACATAAACAAATGAAAAAAAAGGGGGGGGGGACCTCTACTCTCTACGTTCCTCCAGCCTAAACAAGGGACTCAACTGAGTTCAGCTGGTACTGCTAGGGTGCCAAAGCCCAACCTCCCACATTATCCACCACAGATGAAGCTTCATAATGCTGAATCCCCTACTGCTGCTACCTCCGCGGTCATCTAAGGCACCGGAGGAAGCAGCAGGGCCTACCGGAACTGCCTCACAATCGCTCGCCATTCATTCCTATTTCTAGCACGCTCTCTTGCCTCTCTCACATCTATCCTCTTATCACCCAGAGCTTTCTTCACACCATCCATCCACCCAAACCTTGGTCTTACTTATTACAAAATATATTCTTGTTACAGATATTTCATAGCAGTTTATAAATACTTATTAGTAGTACATTTTCACATTCCTGTAATGTAAAGTACCATTTTTAAGAAATTGGTCTGTCTTACTGTGTAACTTATTACAAAATACAGTCTTGTTACAGATGTTTCATAGCACTTTATAAATACTTATTAGTAGTACATTTTCACATTCCTGTAAAGTTATTGGCTTCTGTCAGGTGGAAAATGTTGTTTTACCACATTGGTAACGTGTTTGCCTAGCATTTGCATGTCAGCAGATCGATCCCAGGCCTGGATCGTGAGTTTAAGATGTTTACTGGGGAGGCCACTGCTGTGGTTGGACACTGTAGTAAACGGGGGTTGCGCTTGCCAGGCTGACGTTCTGGTGAGCATCTAGTCTCATGAGACTGGAACTGAAACCAGAGACGTTTAATCTTTACCATTATATCAAAGATTTATAATAGGAGACTCTTTTACTCCAATTACGTACTTCATACGCTGTTAAAAATTGAAATAGTCAAAACTAACATAATTCAATTCCTATAGTTTGTATATATGCTAATGCATTTCACTCCCAAGTTTTAGATTTAATATATTTCTGGTTTTGTTTAACCATGGTAATAGGGGCGTTTACTCCCATTAGGTACTCCATATTCTGTTAAAAATTCAAGCAGTCAAAAGCCACATAATTTAACTCCCTAAGTTTATCCATATTCTGTAAAACATTCAAATGGTTAAAACCAACATAATTCATCTATAGTTTGTCCATAATATGTTAAACATTTGAACTGTCAACACCAACATAATTCATCTCCTATAGTTTGTCCATAATATGTTAAACATTTGAACTGTCAACACCAACATAATTCATCTCCTATAGTTTGTCCATAATATGTTAAACATTCGAACTGTCAACACCCACATAATTCATCTCCTATAGTTTATCCATATTCTGTTAAACATTCAAACTGTGAAAACCAACATAATTCATCTCCTATAGTTTGTCCATATTCTGCTAAACATTCGAACTGTCAACACCCACATAGTTCAGCTCCTGTAATTTGTTAATATGCTAACGCAGTTCACTTCTAAGTTAAATGTTTAGTATATATTTTTTTTTTGTTTCCAAAATGTTTTGTGATATGACCAGTGGTAATTCAGTACTTTATAAGACTTATTTTCTTCTCTTGGTTTTCTTTTGTGATTCCTCTCCTTTATCTTATCATTTTCTTCTTATCATTATTTGGACAATGACCTTTGAAGATTAACAAATTCATGACTATTTACACCTCGAGTCAAAATGTTTGTCTTTGATGGAAAATCTAGGACAATACACCAACTAAGAAATGTTTCAGATACATTTTTATTTTGAAGTTCTCTCATGTTTTATCGAAAGGGTGTCTCTCCTTTGGACGTTACATTTGATCTTTTTTCTCTGTTTAATCCATGATTTATACTCTCCAGCTCTCCCTCCTTATCCGTTGGGGTCTCCTATAGGACTTGCATGAGATCCTTTTGTGGTAAGACAGTACTAAAAATATGAAGGATGGAAATCAAGGCAACTCTAGAATGAATGATATACACAAATCTAGTCAGTTTCTGGCCGATTCATTACATTCATTTGGAATTTTAAATATTCATCTAAATGGTTTAGGCAGTCATTGGTATTTTTATTTTTATAAGAATTTAATAATCAGATATTTTTTAAGTTTAAATTCTTATATATTTAATACGTTTCTGGGAAATTCATTTCATTGATTCGTCACCCTCATAAACTAACTGCCTAAGTCATTTCCTCCACTTGTTGGGAAATGAAAAAGAAACCTTCTCATTTCCTAATTATTTATATCATTGTGTTGAGCTTCAATTAACAAATTCTAATTGACAAATTCTTCTGTTAAGAATTTGTGAATTGAAGCTCAAGACAATGATATAAAGAATTAGGAAATGAGAAGGTTTTTTTGTTGATTTCCCAACAAGTGGAGAAAAGGACTTAGGCAGTTAGTTTATTAGGGTGACGAATTTTGATCCCAATAGATATTTATCTAAGTGGTTTAAGCAGTCCATGGCAATTTTGTTTATAGACATTTTATCAGATAATTTTCAGATATTATATATTTAATCAGTTTCTGGTATATTCATTGCCAGAATTTATCTGAATGGTTTATGCAGTCATTTGTTATTTATTATACAAATTTATTAATATTTATCAGATATTTTCCAAGTTCATATTCTTAAATATTCAGTGAGTTTTTGACAAATTCATTACGTTAATTTTGATCTCAGCAAATATTTATCGAAATGGTTTAAAAAGTCCTTGGTATGTTTTTATACAATTTTATTTAAAAGATATTTATTTCAAGTGTAAATTTTTATGTTTTCATTTCGTGCTGATGAATAAGCCACGCCCATTTTATAACATGACTGCCAACAGTTTCTAAGCAAAAAAAAAATGTTTTAGTAAAACACATGTGAAATTTATAACTTGAATCAAAATAACATTATAATGTTTTGAAGTTATTTAATTTGTACGTCAAAACTATATCTCATTTGTTCTAGCATTGCCTTGATGAATTTTGCGGTACATATGATTATTAAAATTCACATGGGAATCTGAACATGGTATTTTACTGCTGCTAATAAATTTCTTACCTTGAAATTTTTTTTTAGTTGACTTTGAAAGTCGAGAAATGAGGTTTTAAGTTTATAAATATCACAAATATTTTTTTTTCATATTTTTCTTCGTTTTAATGTCAGTTATGGAAAAAAGTAGTTTCAGATACCAAAAACAAAAAATGAGATTAATTTATTGAATTTTTTTTTTAATATCAATACATAATTAAGTTTGTTCTCTCTTCATCTTTGTCGTTTTTTACGAATAATGTAAAATTTAGTTACCTATTTTTGTGGTATTCATTATTCTATTTAGTTCAATGCCTTCATTAATTCTCTTACTTTTATTTAATTATTTTATTTTTAAGTACTTAAAAAGTTCTGTAATATATTTTCAAAATGGAAACATTAATTGCATGTAGATTAATATGCTTTACAAAGCACATATTATTCATCATACCATAATGAATTACTCAAATTAAAGCATATTCAAAGTAAAAACATTAATTGTATGTAGATTGATATGCTTTGCAAAGCACATATTATTCATCATGACATAATTAATTATTCATATTAAAGTACATTTAAATCTGATATTATTCATCATGCCATAATGAATTATTCATTTTAAAGTACATTTAAATCACATATTATTCATCGTGTCATACTGCATTATTCATATTAAAGTACATTTAAAACAAATATTCATCATACCATAATGAATTATTCATATTAAAGTACATTAAATATCAATAAGTACATTTAAATCTGACATTATCCATCATGCCAAAATACATTATTCATATTAAAGTGCTTTTAGATGACATATTATTCATCATGCCATAATGAATTATTCATATTAAAGTACATTTAAATCACATATTATTCATCATTTAAAGAATCTTTCATATTAAAGTACATTTAAATCCGATATTATTCATCATGCCATAATGAATTATTCATATTAAAGTACATTAAATATCAATCAAACTGGAAACCTCCTTTTTCGACTTTCCGCCCCATGTGAGGAAAAATTGCACCAACCTATGAAAAAAATATCCATCCACCCTCATCATCCGCCACCTCAGCATGCCACGTGACCCGTAATGAAAGGAGGTTATCGTACTGAAAGAAAGGAAGTTATCGTACATTACTGTGTCGTTTATAACCGCGTAATTAACTGTAATTCATGGTTTATTACATCCGCATAACACATTCTATAAAGCTATAACGCTGCGGCTTTAATGTTTACTAATTTTTTTCTTTTAAATTAAGTCGGTCAACAAATTTGTTTAGCTAAAATTCTCTTTTTAAATTGATGATTTTATACTTCCCAATTTATTGATGAGAAAATTTAGCTTTTAAATTGTGTTAATTCCAGTTAACACGCTTTATAAATTGGTAATTTTATACTTCCCTATTTATTAATAAGAAAATTTATCATTTAAATTGTCTTAGTTCCAAGTAACATGCTTTTTAAATTGATGATTTTATATTTCCCTATTTATTGGTGAGAAAATTTAGCTTTTAAATTATCTTAATTCCAATTAACACGCGTTTTAAATTGATGATTTTATACTTCCCTATTTATTGATGAGAAAATTTAGCATTAAAATTGTCTTAATTCCAATTAACACGCTTTTTAAATTGATGATTTTATACTTCCCTATTTATTGATGAGAAAATTTAGCATTTAAATTATCTTAATTTCAATTAATACGCTTTTTGAATGGATGATTTTATACTTCCCTATTTATTGATGAGAAAATTTAGTATTTAAATTATCTTAATTCCAATTAAGACTATTTTTAAATTGATGATTTTATACTTCCCTATTTATTGATGAGAAAATTTAGCTTTTAAATTATCTTAATTCCAATTAATACGCTTTTTGAATGGATGATTTTATACTTCCCTATTTATTGATGAGAAAATTTAGCTTTTAAATTATCTTAATTCCAATTAATACGCTTTTTAAATTGATGATTTAATATTTCCCTATTTATTGATGAGAAAATTTAGCTTTTAAATTGTCTTAATTCCAATTAATACGCTTTTTAAATTGATGATTTTATACTTCCCTATTTATTGATGAGAAAATTTAGCATTTAAATTGTCTTAATTCCAATTAATACGCTTTTTAAATTGATGATTTTATACTTCCCTATTTATTGATGAGAAAATTTAGCTTTTAAATTATCTTAATTCCAATTAATACGCTTTTTGAATGGATGATTTTATACTTCCCTATTTATTGATGAGAAAATTTAGCTTTTAAATTATCTTAATTCCAATTAATACGCTTTTTAAATTGATGATTTAATATTTCCCTATTTATTGATGAGAAAATTTAGCTTTTAAATTGTCTTAATTCCAATTAATACGCTTTTTAAATTGATGATTTTATACTTCCCTATTTATTGATGAGAAAATTTACCTTTTAAATTATCTTAATTCCAATTAATACGCTTTTTAGATTGGTAATTTTATACTTCCCTATTTATTGATGAGAAAATTTAGCTTTTAAATTGTCTTAATTCCAATTAATACGCTTTTTAAATTGATGATTTTATACTTCCCCATTTATTGATGAGAAAATTTATTGTATAAATTGCCTTGATTTCAATTACCCGCTTGCTTTAAAAAGAATCATACATTTTTCATATTTTTTTATCAGTTCTAAATACTTTGTTTTTAAATATATCTCTTCATATTCCATAATTTTTATATTTCTACTTGAAGTTTTTTTATTTAAAGTTTAATAACTATTATGATTTTTATTGGAAATCATATTTTTTATTTTGATCATTTATGAGATAATTAAATTTTCGAAATATTCCCATGTCTTTCCATCTTTATTTTGATCAGTTTTTTTAAAAAAGTTATTATAGTTTTCAGAGGGAGACGTCAAGTACAGCATTGTTTATAATGTCACATCAGTCAGGTCAAAGGTCAAAGGATTAAAATGTAATTTTTTTTTATAATATCCAAATTAAACATCAGAAGACTATATCCAAACAAACCAACACATTAGAAATTATTATTATTATTAGTTAAGCTGGAAAAGCAGGATGTTATATGCCCAAAGGTTCCAATAGGGGAAAAATAGCCCAGTGAGGGAACGAAATAAGGAAATAAATAAATTACAAGAGAAGTAATGAACAATTAAAAAGAAAAACTACAAAAAAAGTAATGAACAATTAATATGAAAAAAAAAATACAAGATAATTAATGAACAATTGAAATTAAAAAAAACGAACTACAAGAAAATTAATGAATAATTAAAATGAAAAAAAGCAAACTACAAGAAAAGTAATGAATAATTAAAATGAAAAAAAATAAGCTAATGCTTAACTAAAACTAAATGTCCAGCAGCAACATTATTATTAATAATAAAAAAAAAACACCCCCGCCCCCCCCCCCCTTAAAAAAACCGCTCGCTTTCCAAACGCGCTTTCTAACAAAAAACCCTTTCTCTCTCTTTCCCTCCATCGCCCCACGATTACCAACCCTTCGACTGTACGGTTTGTCCCCCTGTTTATGTGTATGTGCGTGCGTGTGCGTGTGTGTGTGTGTGTGTGTGTGTTTGTTTGTGGGGATACCAGCACCTTCATACGTAGACAAGATGACGAAGGGAACAAGGAGTCCTCCAGCGGATATGGCTCCAGGGATTCCCTTGTGTCGTCCCCCAGGACTCGCGAGGAGTACGAAGGATACAAAAGGTCCCGCTCGGACATGACGGCCGAGCTGCTGGCGCGCGTCAATGAGGACGCCTCCACCCCGAAGGACGGAGGAGACTCGAGGGGCGGCTCGTCCTCCAAGTGAGGAATAGGGAATAGGGAATAGTCGAAGGAGTTGGCTGCCTAGATGCTATTTATTAGATTATTTTTAACAGTTTTATCTTTTAGTTTTGATCCTGCGAATGGTTTGTTTAGCTCGTAATACTGTATTGTGCAATGGTGGTTTTATAAAATGCTTTTTTATATTGTAAGTTGTATTTAGTGGTTAAGATTATTAACATATAGCCTTACTGGTCTATTCTATGGACCTTAATATTGTAGGTATAGTTACGATTCATAATTACGTAAAATATTAATAATATAGATTATATAACTAAAGATATGAGATGCACTTGCTGAAATATAACTGCTAAGCGCTTATTGACTTACAGTGACTATTGTAGGAATACTTACGATACATAATTATGTAGAATATTAGTAATATAGATGAATTAACTATTGACAAAATGCACTTGCTGATAACTGCTAAGCCCAATTGACTTACAGTGACTATTGTAGGAATACTTACGATACATAATCATGTAAAATATTAATATTATAGATAATATAACTGTTTACATAAATTGCACTAGCTAAAACATAACTGCTAAGCCCAATTGACTTACAGTGACTATTGTAGGAATACTTACGATACATAATAATATAAAATAATAATATAGATGAATTAACTATTGACATAAAATGCACTTGCTGATAACTGCTAAGCCCCATTGACTTACTGTGACTATTGTAGGGATACTTACGATACATAATTATGTAAAATATTAATGATATAGATAATTTAACTATTGACATAAAATGCACTTACTGATAACTGCTAAGCGCTTATTGACTTACAGTGACTATTGTAGGGATACTTACGATACATAATTATGTAAAATATTAGAAATATAGATTATTTAACTATTGACAAAATGCACTTGCTGATAAC
>NC_090755.1:84694142-84714142 GCF_036898095.1 Palaemon carinicauda
GTCAGAATACACATTCATGTCTAAATTTCTTAGGATCTACATCTTGGTAAACAACGCTTTTAAAGAATGTTATAATCCTTGTTTAAGATGTCCCTAACATTGAGAATTCATTTTACAAGTTTTAGCTTTTAGGGCATACAGTATCTTTAATCACGAACATAAACTTCTGAGAAATACCTGATAGGGCAATAATTTTAATGGAGTGTAATTATTTACTCTAAGCTTCGAATTTACTGTGCCCACTTCATTGGTCTTACTCCTGTTATTCAAGATCACACTGACGTAGAGTGATTTCAAAATGCGATTTATAAACTGGTCACAGTGATGATAACAGATACTGAACTAGCTGTCAGATTTCTATTAATATCCTGATTAACGATAATAGTCTACTTATCAGAATAATATTTTATAAGATTTTATAGTTTTTTATAGTTTTCCCTTGTTATACCATTTCCTGTAACGTTATTTTATACTGTACAGTATGCGTGGTTTTGACTTTCCTTTCAGTGCAATTAATGTAGAGTTTGTTGTTTTTCTCTGGATTTAGTGATATTTGTAATTTTATGAAGTCGTTTTGCTATATGTTTAGCCTATCAGACGGTGGTGGTATCAAAATGTGTTCAAAACGTATTAAAGAGTTTTTAGTAGGAAAACTATATTTGGAGTATCAGAAATGTTTTACCAAGTGTTTTTTCTGGGTCATTTATTCTCAAAGTTTAGGAAAACTACATTAGAAGTTTTCAGGAATGTTTTAACAAATATTATCTCTGAGGTCGTTCTAGACTTTAGGAAAACTTCCTTTGAAGTATTAGAAATATTTTACCAGATATTTCTGAGTTCGTTCTTACAGATAAGGAAAACTACACTTGATGTTATCAAAAATGTTTTACGAAGTATTTTTTCTTGGTTATTTATTCTTACAGTTTAGAAAACTATACTTAGAGTATCAAAAATGTTTTACTAAGTATTTTTTCTGGGTTCGTTGTTTTACTGTTTAGGAAAACTACACTTGAAGTACCAGAAATGTTTTAGCAGCTATTTTTAACAGTTTATGAAAACTACTGTCAAAGTATCAGAAATGTTTTAGCAAGTATTCTTCCAGTTAAGGAAAACTACACTTGAATTATCAAAAATATTTTAACAATTTTTTTTTACGGTTTAGGATAATTACACTTGAAGCTTCAGAAATGTTTTACCAACTATTTTTTACAGTTTAGGAAAACCACACTTGAAATACCAGAAATGTTTTAGCAGCTATTTTTACCAGTTTATGAAAACTACAGTTAAAGTATCAGAAATGTTTTAACAAGTTTTTTTACAGTTTAGGAAAAACTACACTTGAAGTATCAGAAATATTATAACAAGTTTTTCACGGTTTAGGAAAAAGTACACTTGAAGCTTCAGAAAAGTTTTACCAACTATTTTTTACAGTTTAGGAAAACTACACTTGAAGTATCAGAAATATTTTAACAACTATTTTTCACAGTTTAGGAAAACTACTCTTGAAATATCAGAAATGTTTTAACAACTATTTCTTACAGTTTAGGAAAACTACACTTGAAATATCAGAAATGTTTTAACAACTATTTTTTACAGTTTAGGAAAACTACACTTGAAGTATCAGAAATGTTTTAACAACTATTTTTTACAGTTTAGGAAAACTACACTTGAAATATCAGAAAGGTTTTAACAACTATTTTTTACAGTTTAGGAAAACTACTCTTGAAATATCAGAAAGGTTTTAACAACTATTTTTTACAGTTTATGAAAACTACACTTGAAATATCAGAAATATTTCAACAACTATTTTTTATAGTTTAGGAAAACTACACTTGAAATATCAGAAATGTTTTAACAACTATTTTTAACAGTTTAGGAAAACTACACTTGAAATATCAGAAATGTTTTAACAAGTATTCTTCCAGTTAGGAAAACTACACTTGAAATATCATAAATGTTTTAACAACTATTTTTTACAGTTTAGTAAAACTACACTTGAAGTATCAGAAATGTTTTAACAAGTATTTTTTACAGTTTAGGAAAACTACACTTGAAATATCAGAAATGTTTTAACAGCTATTTTTTACAGTTTATGAAAACTACACTTGAAGGATTAGAAATGTTTTAATAACTATTTTGTAGTTTATGAAAACTACACTTAAAATATCAGAAATATTTTACCAACTATTTACACTTAAAATATCAGAAATATTTTACCAACTATTTTGTATAGTTTAGGAAAACTACACTTGAAATATCAGAAATGTTTCAACAACTATTTTTTTACGGTTTAGAAAAACTACACTTGAAATATCAGAAATGTTTTAACAACTATTTTTTACAGTTTAGGAAAACTACACTTGAAATATCAGAAATTTTTTAACAACTATTTTTTACAGTTTAGGAGAACTACACTTGAAGTATCAGAAATGTTTTATCAACTATTTTTTACAGTTTAGGAAAACTACACTTGAAATATCAGAAATGTTTTAACCACTTTTTTTACGGTTTAGGAAAACTACACTTGAAATATCAGAAATATTTTAACAACTATTTTTTACAGTTCAGGAAAACTACACTTGAAATATCAGAAATGTTTTAACAACTATTTTTTACAGTTTAGGAGAACTACACTTGAAATATCAGAAATGTTTTAACAACTATTTTTTACAGTTTAGGAAAACTACACTTGAAATATCAGAAATGTTTTAACAACTATTTTTTACAGTTTAGGAAAACTACTCTTGAAATATCAGAAATGTTTTAACCACTTTTTTTACGGTTTAGGAAAACTACACTTGAAATATCAGAAATATTTTAACAACTATTTTTTACAGTTCAGGAAAACTACACTTGAAATATCAGAAATGTTTTAACAATATTTGTTACAGTTTAGGAAAACTACACGAAGTATCCGAAAAGTTTTAACAACTATTTTTTACAGTTTAGGAAAACTACACTTGAAATATCAGAAATGTTTTAACAACTATTTTTTACAGTTTAGGAAAACTACACTTGAAATATCAGAAATGTTTTAACAACTATTTTTTACAGTTTAGGAAAACTACTCTTGAAATATCAGAAATGTTTTAACCACTTTTTTTACGGTTTAGGAAAACTACACTTGAAATATCAGAAATATTTTAACAACTATTTTTTACAGTTCAGGAAAACTACACTTGAAATATCAGAAATGTTTTAACAATATTTGTTACAGTTTAGGAAAACTACACGAAGTATCCGAAAAGTTTTAACAACTATTTTTTACAGTTTAGGAAAACTACATTTTAAATATCAGAAATGTTTCAACAACTATTTTTTACAGTTTAGGAAAACTACACTTGAAATATCAGAAATGTTTTAACAACTATTTTTTACAGTTTAGGAAAACTACACGAAGTATCCGAAAAGTTTTAACAACTATTTTTTACAGTTTAGGAAAACTACATTTTAAATATCAGAAATGTTTCAACAACTATTTTTTACAGTTTAGGAAAACTACACTTGAAATATCAGAAATGTTTTAACAACTATTTTTTACAGTTTAGGAGAACTACACTTGAAGTATCAGAAATGTTTTATCAACTATTTTTTACAGTTTAGGAAAACTACACTTGAAATATCAGAAATGTTTTAACAACTATTTTTTACAGTTTAGGAAAACTACACTTGAAATATCAGAAATATTTTACGAAATATCTGTTCTGGATTCGTTGATCTTTCAATTTAATGGAACAATGTCTAACATTATCATTAAATGACTTCAGAATGGTTGACGATGCTGTCAATTTAACGAACTTAAATTTTTATTCACAAATTTAGGCAATTTTTACATTGAAAAGATACTGTCATACATCAGTGAATTTTAGTAATTCATTATTCATTATTATCAGAGACTTTTTCTTTAAAAAGGTATGTTTTAATTTTACAAATATAAATTTTTCACCCAAAATAGTCCATAGGGAACAATTTTGTCATTTTTAGATTTTAACTAATCACATTAGAGGAAGCACCATGAGCAGGAGAATGCATATATATATATATATGTATATATATATATACAATGTATATATAATACATATATATACTGCATATATATATATATATATATATATATATATATATATATATATATATATATATATATATATATATATATATATATATATATTTAATGCATGTATATACAAATGTATATATATAAAATATATATAATACATAAATACACACACAATATATGTGTGTATATATATATATATATATATATATATATATATATATATATATATATATATATATATATATATATAATATATATATATATATTTATATATATGTACATATATGAATATATATACATATATATATATATATATATATATATATATATATATATATATATATATATATATATATATATATATATGTATATATGAATATGAATATATATATATATATATATATATATATATATATATATATATATATATATATATATATATACAGTATATATATAAATATACATATTTGTGTATATGTATATATATATATATATATATATATATATATATATATATATATATATATATATATATATATATATATATATATATATATACATTATATATAGCCTACACACACACTATGTTTGTCTAAGATTCAAAAATTGGATGCAACTGCTTATGTCGATTGTAGTTTTAATTTTTGTACCTTTCTCTCCGATCGAGATAACACCAGCCAAAGATTTCTCTCTCTCCTTTTCGAAAGTTTCGTCATAAATTGACGGCCATTAAAGGTTTTTACGGGAGCCATTTTGTTTTTTCCTTGACATCCATTTTGAAAGTTTTTCTCAACCTTTTATTTTATTTTTGCAACTTTTTTTTTCTTTTCGTGTCAACTTTCGAAACTCCTCAACCTGTTTGTTTTATTTATTTTCTATTCGAAAGTTTTGACAAATTGACGGCCATTAAAGGCTCTCTTGGGAGCCATTTTCTTTTTTTTTTCCTCGACAGCCATTTTGGAAAGTTTTTCTCAACCTTTTTTTTTTATTTTTGCAACTTTTTTTTTCTTTTCGTGTCAACTTTCGAAACTCCTCAACCTGTTTGTTTTATTTATTTTCTATTCGAAAGTTTTGACAAATTGACGGCCATTAAAGGCTCTCTTGGGAGCCATTTTCTTTTTTTTTTTCCTCGACAGCCATTTTGGAAAGTTTTTCTCAACCTTTTTTCTATTTTTTCAACTTTTTTTTTCTTTTCGTATCAACTTTCGAATCTCCTCAACCTTTTTGTTTTACTCATTCTATTTTTATTTTACGTTCGCATCGACTTTCGAAAAAGAAAGAAAGATAACTTTCGCTGTGTTTATCAGTCAAAGCTTCTTTTTGGATAGTGAAAATATCTTGGAAAAGAGAGTTTTTTATTTTGTGCTTCATCTCTCATTTCCATTTTTTTTCTTTTTGATTTTGCTCTTTTTTTAACGTTTCATCCTGTCACTTCTATTTTCAAACATGCTGAGTTTGTACTGCTATGTTCATATGCATATTTTGAATGAGAAAGGATTGAATTGTGCAAAGCAGCTAGGTTGAACTAGGCAGTTTTGCAATTTAATAACTAAAGCTACATTTATTCTAATAAATATTGCTTCTTCTAATTCTAATCTGTTCGCTAAACTAATAAAAATTATAATCTATTAATTAGTCCATTATAATAGATGCAGTCCCCCTAATCTAGTGTTAAATCAATTAGATTAAAACTATTTCTATAATTCCTAACAGTTGCCACTAACTTTAGAGTTGCATCTAGATATCTTAGTTAAGATTTTACGAAGGAAACTATGAAATTATGATTGATTTCATGAATTTTGTGTTAGTTATTTTGAAAGATTTTTTTTTTTTTTTTTTTTTTTTTTTTTTTTTTTTTTTTTTTTTTTTTTTTAGCTTCATTGCAGTAAAGATTTTTTGGAGACTTTGACCAAGAAATATGTATTAAATTTAATGGCGGTGTTAATAAGAAAATACATATTATTATTATTATTATTATTATGATTGTTGGTGTTGTTGTTGTTGTTCTTGTTGTTTCTCAGTGATATACTAGCTGTTGATATTTTTTAATAATATGACTATTTATAGATAACTTTTTTTTCTATCTTAAACGGGGTTTGTTTATTCTTAAAGCTTATGTAAAGGACTAGTTGGAGATTAATCCTGGGCTGGACGACGGAAACCAAGTCCAAGTGGTAGACTATTATTATCAATATAAGATATATATGAGTAAACATTAGATTTTATTCAGTTAGATTAGAGTGAATGATGGTAGATACAATTACGGAGAAAAATTCAAACTTGCAATATGTTGTTTTAACTAGGGATACAGCTTGGCTTGTTTGTATGTATGTATACTGTATATCTGGCATATATATATATATATATATATATATATATATATATATATATATATATATATATATATATATATATATAAATATATATATATATATATATATATATATATATATATATATATATATATATATATATATATGTCTCTGTGTATATACATATATAAACATTTATGTATATATATACTGTATATATATATATATATATATATATATATATATATATATATATATATATATATATATATATATATATATATATATATATATATAAACACATACATAGATACATTCAGTTATAAAATTATTAAACATGTCACCTTAAATGATACATATTTCTTGGTAATACTCCTAGCGGCGATCAAAACAATAATGAAAAAAAAAGAAAACAGAAATCCTTTAAACCTATTATTACCTAACTCCCCCCGCCCCCCGTAGGAAGTGAAGAGCGAGGACGACTCCGTGGACGCCTCCTACGTGATCCAGCTGGCGAAGCCGAAGAAGGAAACCAAGCGAGTGGAGATCGACCTCCACTCCGAAGTGGAACGACTCAACAAGGAGCTCAAGGAGAAGGTCCAGGAAGTGAAGGACTACGAGGAGAGGGTGCAGACGCTGGAGAGGGAGAAGAAGGAGCTCTCCTCCAAGAGATCCGTCTTCGGAGGGGACGTCCGCAAGCACACGGAGCTCAACAGGATGCAGCAGAAGGTGAGGTGGTACTCGAAGAGACACGTTAGTTAGAGCGTTTGATTGTGAGTGGTCGCGCATACACTTGCGTTGGTTTAGAGGTTTTAAAGGCCGCTCGTGAATGGTAGAGGCAAGGGACTGTGACATTGCCCTAGAGATTGGGCATATACTGTATACATAAAGATGAAAATCAACACAATTTCGTGCTCAAATAGAAATAGATTTCTACTTCATACTGGGATCGAACCCCAGCAACCAAGTTTCTCCACCCAAGTTAGGACCTGGGGAGGGATACATACGGGAGATATACAAGAGACATACGGTATACATACCGGTTTTCTTTTAGAGATCATGAACTCTATTTACTGGTTTATAGCTCTGAACTAGACTCTTGCTAGAAAAGGATTTTTTAATGTCTTGATCTATTGAATGGAAAAAATTTAATGTATTTCAAGGAAAAATATATCCTTTTGTGTTGACAAACTCAATGTTAAAAATTTATTGTAAATGAAGGAATGAAAAGAATACAATGGTTATAATTTTATTGTATGTATAAAAAATATTATCATTTAGAATGAAATATAGTATTAAAATTTAATCAATCAAAATGAAATGTTGTATGCTACACTTCGTAGATATTCTTCGACAGGCCTCTCTTTGTCTCTTTTTATTTTCTAATTTTCACTTGTTTTAGTCTCAATCATTTTCTTTCTACTTTGTTTTTCCATACTGTATTATTTTATCTAAAAAAATAAAGTTAATATCTTTTATGACAAATAGGTACACAGTGTATCGTGCATTATACGTACGCCCGTACATACAGGACATCACGGAATGCTAATAGCCTCTTTATAAATTGGTCTTTGGCTATTATGGGATACTTTCGATTGTGTTCGAGAAATTTACTGGTTTGTTTTCGAGTAATTGATATTCGAGAAAATGATAGTTCGAGAAATTATTTTTCGGTCAATTGATTTCGAGAAATATATCTTCGCGCAATTGATTTCGAGAAATTTGCCTGACACCATATATATATATATATATATATATATATATATATATATATATATATATATATATATATATATATATATATATATATATATATATATATATATATATATACAGTATATTTAAATTGTCCTAATCCTTGTATGAAAATTTGTATAAGTATGTGTTTTATACAGTGAGATTAATGACCCTTTAATTTTAAGAGTACTGTGACTGTCATAAATTGTTGGGCGCGATCACTGAACTGTTATAGATGACGTGTTGAATAAACTAACATGAATTGCAGAAATGAGAATTAGCTAAAATAGACATATAATGGAAATATATATCATGAAAAATTAAATATAATAAAATAGGTTATTAATATGAGTAAATGAATCCATTAAAAAAAATAATAAACGACTGAATTACAGGAATGAGAATTAGATAAAATAAACATATAATGAAAATATATGTCACGAAAAATTAAATATGATAAAATAGGTTATTAATATGAGTAAATGAATTCATTAAAAATAAAAAGAAATAATAATCTTGACTGAATTACAGGAATAATAATTCGCTAAAATAAACATACAATGGAAAAACATGTCATGAAAAATTAAATATGATAAATTAGAAGGTTATTGATATTAATAAATGAATCCATTTAAAAATTTTGAGTTTATATAGAAACGGACATATTATTATTATTATTATTATTATTATTTTTATTATTATAACTAGCCAAGCTACAACCCTAGTTGGAAAAACAAGATGCTATAAGCCCAAGGGCTCCAATAGGGAAACATAGCCGTGTGGAAAATGTAATATAAATATAAATCGTAACAAATACATAATTTATAAACATTTATAAAAAAGATTTTTATGGAAAAGCCTCAATGTCATAGAGAAAATCGGCTTAAGATAAGATTAGTTGAAAAACAGCAAATACAATTTTTCCTGTCAATTTCCAAGTAATTGAAGGTTTAATGGCCGCTCATGAATGGCAGAGGCAAGGGACAGTGACATTGCCCTACCAAGCAGGACAATACCCTAGAGACTGACCATATATATATATGATCAGCGCCCAATTATTGTTATTATTATTATTATTATTATTATTATTAATATTGTTATTGTTATTATTATTATTTTTTTTTATTATTATTATTATCATTATTATTATTATCATTATTATTATTATTATTATTATTATTATTATTATTATTATTATTAACTAAGCTACAACCCTAGTTGGAAAAGCAAGATGCTATAAGCCAAAGGGCTCCAACAGGGAAAAATTGCCCAGTGAGGAAAGGAAATAAGGAAATAAATAAACGATATAAGAAGTAAAGAACAAACAAAATAATATATTTTAAAAACACTAATAGCATTAAAACAGATATTTCATATACAAACAATAAAAAGACATATGTCAGCCTGTTCAACATAAAAACATTAACTGTTGTTTTTGGATTTGCAAATATATAGAGTTTTATGATTTTAACTGATGGTAATCCGCTTTAAGAATTAATGTTGCAAATCGCTGAAATTTAATTTTGCAATATATCGTGACCGAGAATAATCTCTTATAAAGAAGGGAAATAAATTTATTTAAATTACCCTTCTATAAAGGTTTTATCTTTTTGTATGTTTTTATTAAAGATTTACTAGGAATATGAAGGTTTAATATTTTTTGTGGAATGAGATTAATTCGAGATTATTTCTGATAGGAAACAATTGTTTAGGATGAAATTCTAAATTACTGTTGCCTTTAATGTTTCATCATTCTGAATTACTTAATTCAGGTCGTAATTTCTATTTTATTAATAATAATGATGACAATTAAGCTATTGAATAATGTTAATGATTATGCTAATGAATAATGTTGATAATTATGGTAACGAATAATGATGATGATTATGTTAATAATGTTATTCATTTCAAATATTTTAGAATATTTTATTTAAATTTTTCAGTACTTCTTATATCGTTTATTTCCTTGTTTCCTTTCCTCACTGGGCTATTTTCCCTGTTTGAGCCCCTGAGCTTATATAAAGAATCTTGCTTTTCCAACTAGAGTTGTAACTTGGCCAGTGATATTAATAATAATAATAATAATAATAATAATAATAATAATAATAATAATAATAATAATAATAATCCTTTTAGTGCTAAAAAGTTGATAGTAAGTAGGAGAGAAATTACTATAGTATCTATTTATGAAGAGCAAGGTGTTTTATTGTTTCAGTAAGAACGAATATATTGTATTCTAATGGACAATATGTTCTTTTAAATATTCTATTTTGGTAAGGGGAACTTTGGGTAAAGACAATCCTAGAAGGATTTGTTAAATACATCATCGTCAGTAGGGGGAATTTTGAGTAAAGACAGTCTTCGAAGGATTTCTTAAATACATCATCGTCAGTAGGGGGAACTTTGAGTAAAGACAGTCCTTGAAGGATTTGTTAAATACATCATCGTCAGTAGGGGGAACTTTGAGTAAAGACAGTCCTTGAAGGATTTGTTAAATACATCATCGTCAGTAGGGGGAATTTTGAGTAAAGACAGTCTTCGAAGGATTTCTTAAATACATCATCGTCAGTAGGGGGAACTTTGAGTAAAGACAGTCCTTGAAGGATTTGTTAAATACATCATCGTCAGTAGAGGGAACTTTGAGGAAAGACAGTCCTAGAAGGATTCGTTAAATACATCGTCAGTAGGGGGAACTTTGGATAAAAACAGTCTTAGAAGGATTTGTTAAATACTTCGTCAGTAGTGGGAACTTTGGGTAAAGACAGTTCTAGAAGGATTTCTTAAATACATCATCGTCAGTAGAGGGAACTTTGAGTAAAGACAGTCTTAGAAGGATTTCTTAAATACATCATCGTCAGTAGGGGGAACTTTGGGTAAAGACAGTCTTAGAAGGATTTCTTAAATACATCATCGTCAGTAGGGGGAACTTTGGGTAAAGACAGTCTTAGAAGGATTTGTTAAATACATCATCGTCAGTAGGGGGAACTTTGGGTAAAGACAGTCCTAGAAGGATTTGTTAACTACTTCATCGTCAGTAGGGGGAACTTTGGGTAAAGACAGTCTTAGAAGGATTTGTTAAATACATCATCGTCAGTAGGGGGAACTTTGGGTAAAGACAGTCTTAGAAGGATTTGTTAAATACATCATCGTCAGTAGGGGGAACTTTGGGTAAAGACAGTCTTAGAAGGATTTCTTAAATACATCATCGTCAGTTGGGGGAACTTTGAGTAAAGACAGTCCTAGAAGGATTTCTTAAATACATCATCGTCAGTTGGGGGAACTTTGAGTAAAGACAGTCCTAGAAGGATTTCTTAAATACATCATCGTCAGTTGGGGGAACTTTGAGTAAAGACAGTCCTAGAAGGATTTCTTAAATACATCATCGTCAGTAGTGGGAACTTTGGGTAAAGACAGTCTTAGAAGGATTTCTTAAATACATCATCGTCAGTAGGGGGAACTTTGGGTAAAGACAGTCTTAGAAGGATTTGTTAAATACATCATCGTCAGTAGGGGGAACTTTGGGTAAAGACAGTCCTAGAAGGATTTCTTAAATACATCATCGTCAGTTGGGGGAACTTTGAGTAAAGACAGTCCTAGAAGGATTTCTTAAATACATCATCGTCAGTAGTGGGAACTTTGGGTAAAGACAGTCCTAGAAGGATTTCTTAAATACATCATCGTCAGTATGGGGAACTTTGGGTAAAGACAGTCTTAGAAGGATTTGTTAAATACATCATCGTCAGTAGGGGGAACTTTGGGTAAAGACAGTCCTAGAAGGATTTGTTAAATACTTCATCGTCAGTAGGGGGAACTTTGGGTAAAGACAGTCTTAGAAGGATTTGTTAAATACATCATCGTCAGTAGGGGGAACTTTGGATAAAGACAGTCTTAGAAGGATTTGTTAAATACATCATCGTCAGTAGGGGGAACTTTGGGTAAAGACAGTCCTAGAAGGATTTCTTAAATACATCATCGTCAGTTGGGGGAACTTTGAGTAAAGACAGTCCTAGAAGGATTTCTTAAATACATCATCGTCAGTAGTGGGAACTTTGGGTAAAGACAGTCCTAGAAGGATTTGTTAAATACTTCGTCAGTAGGGGGAACTTTGGGTAAAGACAGTCCTAGAAGGATTTGTTAAATACTTCATCGTCAGTAGGGGGAACTTTGGGTAAAGACAGTCCTAGAAGGATTTCTTAAATACATCATCGTCAGTTGGGGGAACTTTGAGTAAAGACAGTCCTAGAAGGATTTCTTGAATACATCATCGTCAGTAGGGGGAACTTTGGGTAAAGGCAGTCCTAGAAGGATTTCTTAAATACATCATCGTCAGTAGGGGGAACTTTGAGTAAAGACAGTCCTAGAAGGATTTCTTAAATACATCATCGTCAGTAGTGGGAACTTTGGGTAAAGACAGTCCCAGAAGGATTTCTTAAATACATCATCGTCAGTAGTGGGAGCTTTGGGTAAAGACAGTCCTAGAAGGATTTCTTAAATACATCCTCGTCAGTAGGGGGAACTTTGGGTAAAGGTAGTCCTAGAAGGATTTCTTAAATACATCATCGTCAGTAGGGGGAACTTTGGGTAAAGACAGTCCTAGAAGGATTTCTTAAATACATCATCGTCAGTAGTTGGAGCTATGGGTAAAGAGAGTCCTAGAAGGATTTCTTTAATACATCATCGTCAGTAGTTGGAGCTTTGGGTAAAGAGAGTCCTAGAAGGATTTCTTTAATACATCATCGTCAGTAGTGGGAACTTTGGGTAAAGGCAGTCCTAGAAGGATTTCTTAAATACATCATCGTCAGTAGGGGGAACTTTGGGTAAAGACAGTCCTAGAAGGATTTCTTAAATACATCATCGTCAGTAGGGGGAACTTTGGGTAAAGACAGTCCCAGAAGGATTTCTTAAATACATCATCGTCAGTAGTGGGAGCTTTGGGTAAAGACAGTCCTAGAAGGATTTCTTAAATACATCCTCGTCAGTAGGGGGAACTTTGGGTAAAGGCAGTCCTAGAAGGATTTCTTAAATACATCATCGTCAGTAGTGGGAGCTTTGGGTAAAGACAGTCCTAGAAGGATTTCTTAAATACATCCTCGTCAGTAGGGGGAACTTTGGGTAAAGGCAGTCCTAGAAGGATTTCTTAAATACATCATCGTCAGTAGTGGGAGCTTTGGGTAAAGACAGTCCTAGAAGGATTTGTTAAATACATCATCGTCAGTAGGGGGAACTTTGGGTAAAGGCAGTCCTAGAAGGATTTCTTAAATACATCATCGTCAGTAGTGGGAGCTTTGGGTAAAGACAGTCCTAGAAGGATTTCTTAAATACATCCTCGTCAGTAGGGGGAACTTTGGGTAAAGGCAGTCCTAGAAGGATTTCTTAAATACATCATCGTCAGTAGTGGGAACTTTGGGTAAAGGCAGTCCTAGAGGGATTTCTTAAATACATCATCGTCAGTAGTGGGAGCTTTGGGTAAAGACAGTCCTAGAAGGATTTCTTAAATACATCCTCGTCAGTAGGGGGAACTTTGGGTAAAGGCAGTCCTAGAAGGATTTCTTAAATACATCATCGTCAGTAGTGGGAGCTTTGGGTAAAGACAGTCCTAGAAGGATTTCTTAAATACATCCTCGTCAGTAGGGGGAACTTTGGGTAAAGGCAGTCCTAGAAGGATTTCTTAAATACATCATCGTCAGTAGTGGGAGCTTTGGGTAAAGACAGTCCTAGAAGGATTTCTTAAATACATCCTCGTCAGTAGGGGGAACTTTGGGTAAAGGCAGTCCTAGAAGGATTTCTTAAATACATCATCGTCAGTAGTGGGAGCTTTGGGTAAAGACAGTCCTAGAAGGATTTCTTAAATACATCCTCGTCAGTAGGGGGAACTTTGGGTAAAGGCAGTCCTAGAAGGATTTCTTAAATACATCATCGTCAGTAGTTGGAGCTATGGGTAAAGAGAGTCCTAGAAGGATTTCTTTAATACATCATCGTCAGTAGTTGGAGCTTTGGGTAAAGAGAGTCCTAGAAGGATTTCTTTAATACATCATCGTCAGTAGTGGGAACTTTGGGTAAAGGCAGTCCTAGAAGGATTTCTTAAATACATCATCGTCAGTAGGGGGAACTTTGGGTAAAGACAGTCCTAGAAGGATTTCTTAAATACATCATCGTCAGTAGGGGGAACTTTGGGTAAAGACAGTCCTAGAAGGATTTCTTAAATACATCATCGTCAGTAGGGGGAACTTTGGGTAAAGACAGTCCTAGAAGGATTTGTTAAATACATCATCGTCAGTAGGGGGAACTTTGGGTAAAGACAGTCCTAGAAGGATTTCTTAAATACATCATCGTCAGTAGTGGGAACTTTGGGTAAAGACAGTCCTAGAAGGATTTCTTAAATACATCATCGTCAGTAGGGGGAACTTTGGGTAAAGACAGTCCTAGAAGGATTTCTTAAATACATCATCGTCAGTAGTGGGAACTTTGGGTAAAGACAGTCCTAGAAGGATTTGTTAAATACATCATCGTCAGTAGGGGGAACTTTGGGTAAAGACAGTCCTAGAAGGATTTGTTAAATACATCATCGTCAGTAGGGGGAACTTTGGGTAAAGACAGTCCTAGAAGGATTTGTTAAATACATCATCGTCAGTAGGGGGAACTTTGAGTAAAGACAGTCCTAGAAGGATTTGTTAAATACATCATCGTCAGTAGGGGGAACTTTGGGTAAAGACAGTCTTAGAAGGATTTGGGTAAAGACAGTCCTAGAAGGATTTGTTAAATACTTCATCGTCAGTAGGGGGAACTTTGGGTAAAGATAGTCCTAGAAGGATTTCTTAAATACATCATCGTCAGTAGGGGGAACTTTGGGTAAAGACAGTCCTAGAAGGATTTCTTAAATACATCATCGTCAGTAGGGGGAACTTTGGGTAAAGACAGTCCTAGAAGGATTTCTTAAATACATCATCGTCAGTAGGGGGAACTTTGGGTAAAGACAGTCCTAGAAGGATTTCTTAAATACATCATCGTCAGTAGGGGGAACTTTGGGTAAAGACAGTCCTAGAAGGATTTCTTAAATACATCATCGTCAGTAGGGGGAACTTTGGGTAAAGACAGTCCTAGAAGGATTTCTTAAATACATCATCGTCAGTAGTGGGAACTTTGGGTAAAGACAGTCCTAGAAGGATTTCTTAAATACATCATCGTCAGTAGGGGGAACTTTGGGTAAAGACAGTCCTAGAAGGATTTGTTAAATACATCATCGTCAGTAGTGGGAACTTTGGGTAAAGACAGTCCTAGAAGGATTTGTTAAATACATCATCGTCAGTAGGGGGAACTTTGGGTAAAGACAGTCCTAGAAGGATTTGTTAAACACATCATCGTCATAAGGGGAACTTTGAGTAAAGACAGTCTTAGAAGGATTTGTTAAATACATCATCGTCAGTAGGGGGAACTTTGGGTAAAGACAGTCCTAGAAGGATTTGTTAAATACATCATCGTCAGTAGTGGGAACTTTGGGTAAAGACAGTCCTAGAAGGATTTGTTAAATACATCATCGTCAGTAGGGGGAACTTTGGGTAAAGACAGTCCTAGAAGGATTTGTTAAATACATTATCGTCAGTAGTGGGAACTTTGGGTAAAGACAGTCCTAGAAGGATTTGTTAAATACATCATCGTCAGTAGTGGGAACTTTGGGTAAAGACAGTCCTAGAAGGATTTGTTAAATACATCATCGTCAGTAGTGGGAACTTTGGGTAAAGACAGTCCTAGAAGGATTTGTTAAATACATCATCGTCAGTAGGGGGAACTTTGGGTAAAGACAGTCCTAGAAGGATTTGTTAAATACATCATCGTCAGTAGGGGGAACTTTGAGTAAAGACAGTCCTAGAAGGATTTGTTAAATACATCATCGTCAGTAGTGGGAACTTTGGGTAAAGACAGTCCTAGAAGGATTTGTTAAATACATCATCGTCAGTAGGGGGAACTTTGAGTAAAGACAGTCCTAGAAGGATTTGTTAAATACATCATCGTCAGTAGGGGGAACTTTGAGTAAAGACAGTCCTAGAAGGATTTATTAAAATACATCATCGTCAATAGGGGAACTTTGAGTAAAGACAGTCCTAGAAGGATTTCTTAAATACATCATCGTCACTTTCTTTTGCAGGTTGACGACCTCAACGATGACATGAAGAGCAAAAACAAAGAAATTAAGGATCTCAGAAAGGAGATTGAGAAACGACCTCTGCCCAAGGATGTTGAGAAGACCATGGAGGTGAGTTCGAGTTGGAGATGAAAATTTGGTTTTTGTTTTTATTGAGGAAATGTTCCTTTTTGAAATTGAATAATTATATTTTTTCTTGAAGAAAATTTTCCTTTTTTAATTGAAAGATGGATATTTTCTTTATTTTAAGTTGAAAGATGGATTTTTTTTTAATGAAATTTTTTTTTGATTTCAAGTTGAAAGAGGAATTTGTTTCTTGAAGAAAATTTTCCTTTTTAAATTGAAAGATGGATTTTTTTTTCTTGATTTTAAATTGAAAGATGGATTTTTTTTATATGAAAATTTCCTTGATTTCAAGTTAAAAGATGAATTTGTTTCTTGAAGAAAATTTTCCTTTTTAAGTTGAAAGATGGATTTTTTCTTGATTTTAAGTTGAAAGATGGATTTTTTTTTTTATGAAAATTTTCTTGATTTCAAGTTGAAAGATGAATTTGTTTCTTGAAGAATTTTTTTTTATTAAATTAAAACATTTATTTTTTTCTTGTCGAAACTTTTCTTGATTTTAAGTTGAAAGATGAATTTGTTTCTTGAAGAAAATTTTCTTTACTAAATCAAAACATTTATTTTTTTCTTGTAGAAACTTTTCTTGATTCTAAGTTGAAAGATAGATTTTTCTTGAATAAAATTTTCTTTTTTGAATTGAAAGATTTATTTTTTCTTTATTTTAAATTGAAAGATAGATTTTTTCTTGATGAAAATTTTCTTTTTCAAATTAAAAGATTTATTTTTTCATGATTTTCAATTGGAAAATGGATTTTTTTCTAGAAGAAACCTTAATTGATTTTAAATTGACAAATAGATTTTTTCTTGAAAAATTTCTTCTTAATTTTAAAGTGAAAATTAGAATTTTTTGTTTTCTTGAAGAAAATTTTCTTGATTTCAAGTTGAAAGATAGATTTCTTTCTTAAAGAAACTTTTCTTGATTTTAAATTGAAAGATGGATTTTTTCTTGAAATTATTCTTAATTCTAAAGTGAACATTTTTATTTTTTTCTCGAAGAAACTTTATTATAGTCCTTGGGCTTATAGCATCGTGCTTCTCCAACTACGGTTGTAGCTTAGGTAGCATTAATTGTTAATTTTCCCAGTTTAAGCTCTTAGGCTTATAGCATCCTGATTTTTTTTCAACTAGGGCTGTAGCTTAGCTAGCAATAATTGATATTTTTCCTTGTTGGAGGCCTTGGGCCAATAGCATCCTGCTTCTCTAATTAGGGTTGTAGCTCAGCTAGTAATGATTATTATTTTTCCTTGTACCCCTTGGGGTTATAGAATCCTGCTTCTCCAATTAGGGTTGTAGCTCAGCTTGTAATAATTATAATTTTTCCTTATTGGACCCCTTTCGCTTATAGCATCCTGCTTCTCCAACTAGTATTGTAGCTTAGCTAGTAATAATTATTATTTTTTCCTGTTGGTGCCCCTGGGCTGATAACATCCTCCTTCTCCAACCAGTGTTGTAGCTTAGCTAGCAATAATTATTTTTCCCTTTTGGTGCCCTTACGCTTATAGCATTCTGTTTCTTTAACTAGGGTTGTAGCTTAGCTAGCAATAATTATTATTTTTCCCTGTTGGTGCCCTTAGGCTTATAGCATCCTGCTTCTACAACTAGGGTTGTAGCTTAGCTAGTAATAATTATTAATTTTCCCTGTTGGTGCCCTTTGGGCTTACAGCAGCTTGCTTTTCCAACTAGGGTTGTAGCCTAGCTAGTAATGATTATTATTTTCCCTTGTTGAAGCCCTTGGGCTTATAGCATCCTGCTTCTACAACTAGGGTTGTAGCTTAGCTAGTAATAATTATTATTTTCCCCTGTTGGAGCCATTGGGCTTATAACATCCTGCCTTTCCAACTAGGATTGTAGCTTAGCTAGTAATAATTATTATTTTTCCCTATTTGAGCCTTTGGGCTTATAGCATCCTGCTTTTCCATTTTGGGTTTTAGCTGAGCTTGTAATAATTGATATTTTTCCTTGTTGGAGCCCTTGGGCTTATAGCATCCTGCTTCTCCAATTGGGGCTCTAGCTTAGCTAGCAATGATTATTATTTTTCGCTGTTTGAGCCGTTGCTCTTATAGCTTCTTACTTCTCCAATTAGGGTTGTAGCTTAGCTAGCATTAATTGTTAATTTTCCCTGTTTAAGCCCTTAGGCTTATAGCATCCTGGTTTTTCCAATTAGGGCTGTAGCTTAGCTAGTAATCATTATTATTTTTCATTGTTGGACCCCTTTCGCTTATAGCATCCTGCTTCAACTAGGGCTGTAGCTTAGCTAGTAATAATTATTATTTTTCCCTATTGGTGTTCTTGGGTTTATAGTATCTTGCTTCTCCAACTAGGGTTGTAGCTCAGCTAGTAATAATTATAATTTTTCCTTATTGGACCCCTTTCGCTTATAGCTTCTTACTTCTCCAACTAGGGTTGTAGCTTAGCTAGTAATAATAATAATAACAGTGACGTGAATGAAAATCTTCTCTTCCAGGATCTAAGGTCGAAACTGCAAGCGGCCGAGCAGCTGTGCGAGGAACTCATGGACGAGAACGAGGAGTACAAGAAGGAGGTTCGAGCCCTGGAGGAGGAGGTCGAGGAGATGCAGGACAACTTCCGCGAGGAGCAGGCCGACGAGTACCGAGACCTCAAGCGGGAACTCGAACAGACGGCCAAGAACTGTCGCGTCCTCCAGTTCAAGCTGAAGAAGGCTGAGAGACGGTCCGAGATGGTGAGTGATGTTTTTTTTTTTTGAGTGATTTTTCTTCCAGGGTGAGCGTTTTTTTATTTATGAGCGATTTTTTTTTTTGAGTGATTACCTTTTTTCCATGGTGAGCGATTTTTTTTCTGTTTTTATTTGAGCAATTTTTTTCAATTTCTTATTATTTGAGCGATTTTATTTTTCTATTTTTTGAGCGATTTTTATTTTTAATTTGTTTAAATTTTTTTTTTTTTTTTTTTTTTTTTTTTTTTTTTTTTTTTTTTTTTTTTTGTAAATAAGTTACAGGTTAATCAATAACAATATTGATGATTATGCTTAGTACCTTCGCCATGAAGGGTATGTATCCACCATTGTTTGTCTGTCTGTTTGATAGTTTATCTATTTGTTTGTGAGCAACTTCACACAAAAACTACTGTACCGATTTTGACCAAAACTTATTAGTCATGTTAGGTATGACCCAAAGATGAATCTGTAACATTTTGGATAAAGTACATCAAAGTACTAGTACCCAGCAGTACTTTTAAAATAATCAAAATATTAAGTAAATGGTAGATATTTTGTTAGTTCGTTTTTTGTTTGTGAATAAAATTAGGCTACGCAAAAACTATTGAACCAGGTTCAACGAAAATTGGTGGACTTGTGGGGTATGACCGAAGGAAAAAAGAAGAATATTTGTTTTAGAATCGGTTTTAAACTGTAATTTTAATCGGAAATTCTCCGTAAAAAAATATACTGTTCTCAACCGTATTTCAGTATAATACAGGCGACCGTAATTTTACATTACTTTGTTAATATCTTTTACGAGTTGGTGACTGTAATATCACTCCTTTACGTCAATATATCCGTTTTTAAAACGGTGAAAATCTTAGGATAAATGTTGCCAGACATTTACTTTTTTTTCAATGCAAATTTTCAAGTGTATAAAAAAAAATATAT
>NC_090755.1:84719142-84736642 GCF_036898095.1 Palaemon carinicauda
AAAGGGAGGTTATGTTTCAAAAGTGGGCCCGCATTATCCATTAGGCTGGGTAGGCTGAAGACAAGGTGCTCACGAAGAGCAGGGGCCTTTGTAACTTATTTGTCCAAGAAAAAGGCCCTATGCAATCTTTTTTGCAAGAGCAAGGCCTGTGCAACTTTTTCTTCCAAAAGTAGAGGCCTATGCAACATGATTTTTTTTCCAGAGCAAAAGGCCTATGTAACTTTTTTCCAAGAGCAGGGGTCTATTCAACTTTTTTCTAAGAGCAGTGGCCAATATAACTTTTTTTTTTTCCAAGGGCAGGGGCCTGTGCAACTTTCTTTTTCCAAGGGCAGGGGCCTATGCAACTTTTTTTCTAAGGGCAGGGGGCTATGCAACTTTTTTTCCAAGATCAGGGACTTGTGCAACTTGTTTTCCAAGAGGAAGGGCCTATGAAACTTTTATCCAAAAACAGTGTCCTAAGCACCTTTTTTCTTTTAGTGGTAAATGTGAAAATTATTTGTTATTTCTTCAATTGTGATATTATTGTAACAGACTATAAAAAAACGAGGGTCCTGTCTTGGGTTAGTACAGGACAGTTCAAAAGGGCGAGGTAGATCTTGTGGCCTCATAAAGGGACAATTGGATGTTCAATATAGAAGATTGAGTGAGAATTGGGAGTATATATTGGGATTTTAGAAAAGGCCAGTTTATGTTTGAATAGGCAAGGGGAGCTGTTATCACTCCAGCAACTTCCAGGTAATAGAACCTAACCTCTAGAATCTCCTCTCAGACTAAGAACCTCCGTAAGAAACTCTCGAGGTTCGAGGAGGAGAACGAAACGTTGGCCCTCCAGCTGAAGAAGATGAGCAACAAGGCCAAGGCCGACAGACAGAGGTCGCTGGAGCGTTCAGGGTCTCTGGAAAGGGCCAGTTCCGTCGAGAGAGGTCAGTTGAGTCGCCAGGGATCTACGGAAAAGCCTCCGGTGAAGGAACCAGATGAAGGCATTACTGAAGACTTAGATCCTACGGAATTGAAGGTTCGTTGCAAGTTAGAGTTTCATTTTTCCCTTTAGAATAAATCTAGGAATTTTTCTTCTTTTTTTTTTTTTTTTTTTGAGTTAAGATTTTATGAACAATAGGTCCATAACTTCTTCTCCAATGGGACTGAAGATTCTTTGCAATTAAGTGGATCCTTTCTCCCTTAGAACAAATCTAGGATTTTTTCCTGTTCAAGTTAAATGTCTTTTTTAGACTTGAAATTTTATTAACTATAGGTCCATAACTTCTTCTCCAATAGGGTTGAAGGTTCGTTGCAAGTTAGAGGATAATTTTTCCTTTAGAATAAATCTAGGATTTGTTTTCCGTGCGAGTTGAACACTTCTTTTCAAAAGTTAAAATTTTCTTAGCAATAGATCCATAACTACTTCTCCAACGGAATTGATGGTTGGTTACAAGTTCTATTAGAATATAATTTTTCTCCTAAAATAAATCTAGGAATACTTTTCCCTTTCAAGTTAAAATTTTTTTTCAAGAGTTGAAGTTTTATTAACAATAGGTCCATAACTTCTCCAACTGAACTGAAGGTTGGTTGCAAGTTCTATTAGAATATAATGTTTCTCCTAAAATAAATCTACGATTTTTTTCCCTTTCAAGTTAAATTTTTTTTCAAGAGTTAAAATTCACTTAACGATAGGTCCATAACTTCTCCATTGGAACTGAATGTTCGTTGCAAGTTCTATTAGAATATGATTTTTCTCCTAAAATAGATCTAGGAATTTTTTTCCCTTTCAAGTTAAATTTTTTTTTTCAAGAGTTAAAGTTTTCTTAACAATAGGTCCACAATTTCAACTGAACTGAAGGTTCGTTCAAAGTTCTATTAGAATATAATTTTTCTCCTAAAATAAACCTAGAAATTTTTTTTCCCTTTCAAGAAATTGTTTTTTTCAAGAGTTGAAGTTTTCTTAACAATAAGTCCGTAACTACCTCTTGAGGTACAAATTTTTTTTGTTTTTCTGTTTTAGTTAAAATAAGGACTGTAAGTTCTAAAACTTTTGAGGTGGCCTTTTCTTTTTAGCTTAATGTACCTTAAGCCAAGAAATATCACTTTCCCCACACCAAGTGTTGTATTCAATTACCATAAAAATTCGATCTGAAACCTCTGTCACTACTAAAGACTTAGGTTGTTGCAAGTTATTATTATTATTATTATTATTATTATTATTATTATTATTATTATTAGCCAAGCTACAACCCTAATTGGAAAAGCAAGATGCTATAAGCCCAGGGGCTCCAGTAGGGAAAAATAGCTCAGTATGGAAAGGAAATAAGGAAATAAATAAATGATGAGAATAAATTAACAATAAATCATTCTAAAAAACAGTAACAACGTCAAAACAGATATTATTATTATTATTATTATTATTATTATTATTATTATTATTATTGTTATTAGCCAAGCTACAACCCTAATTGGAAAAGCAAGATGCTATAAGCCCAGGGGCTCCAATAGGGAAAAATAGCTCAGTATGGAAAGGAAATAAGGAAATAAATAAATGATGAGAATAAATTAACAATAAATCATTCTAAAAAACAGTAACAACGTCAAAACAGATATTATTATTATTATTATTATTATTATTATTATTATTATTATTATTATTACTAGCCAAGCTGCAACCCTAATTGGAAAAGCAAGATGCTATAAGCCCAAGGGCTCCAATAGGGAAAAATAGCTCAGTGAGGAAAGGAAATAAGGAAATAAATAAATGATGAGAATAAATTAACAATAAATCATTCTAAAAACAGTAACAACGTCAAAACAGATATGTCCTATATAAACTATTAACAACGTCAAAAACAGATATGTCATATATATACAGTATAAAAAGACTCATGTCAGCTTGGTCAATAATAAGAGAATAATTTTCCACTTGGAATAAATCTATGATGTTCGTCCTGTTTAAGTTAAAAAAAAATTTTAATGATTGTGGAATGATCTTCCTAATCAGGTAATTGAATCAATGGAACTTCAGAGGTTGAAACTTGTTGAATAGGCTGACATAGTTTCTTTCCATATAATTATTATTACTTGCTAAGCTATAACCCTAGTTGGAAAAGCAGCATGCTATAATGCTGAGGGCTCCAACAGGGAAATAGCCCAGTGGGGAAAGGAAATAAGAAAACTAAAACAGGTAATTAAAATAAAAATTTTTAAGAACAGTAACATCATTGAAATAAATATTTCCTATATACACCATAAAAACATAAAAAAAAATCAAGAGGAAGAGAATTATGATAGAATAGTGTGCCCGAGTGTACCCTCAAGCAAGAGAACTCTACCCCAAGACAGTGGAAGACCATGGTACAGAGGCTATGGCACTATCCAAGACCAGAAAACAATGGTTTGATTTTGGAGTGTCCTTCTCCTAAAAGACCTAAAGAGTCTCTTCTATCCTTACCAAGAGGAAAGTAGCTATTGAACAATTACAGTGCAGCAGTTAACCCCTCGAGTGAAGAAGAATTGTTTATATATGACAGATCTATTATACCGTTGTTGCTGACCTTCAAATATTTTATATTCATTATTCATTACTTCTCAAATAGTTTATTTATTTCCTTCTTTTCTTCACTGGGCTACTTTTCCCTGTTGGATTCTTTGGGGCTTATAGCAGTCTTCATTTCCATGTAGGGTTGTAGCTTAGCTAATAATAATGATAATAATAATGGTAATAATAATAATAATAATAATTTATAATAGTAATAATAATAATAATAATAATAATATCCCTTAAGTAAGCTATATCACTTCCAATACCCCCCCCCCCCCCCCATCAGGCCACTGTGTTTTATTTCCATTAGAATGAAATCTAAAAACTGTCACTCTTTGAATAAAGATTTTTCTTAATTCAATTTCTATTTGAAAAAATATTTTGTTTATTTTGCACTCCGGCTTCTTTCTCTTAATTAAATTCACCTTTAAAATGTAACCGTTCATCATCATATTTAATTTGCTTTGACGTTCATATTTTGCAATGATAGTTTCTCATATATTTATTATCTGCAACGTGGATCATCTATAACCTCTAATTACTTTAGAGAGAGAGAGAGAGAGAGAGAGAGAGAGAGAGAGAGAGAGAGAGAGAGAGAGAGAGAGAGAGAGAGAGCTTCGTAATGTTTTAAATGCTTGACTCAATGAAATCGTTCTGGGGAGAGAGAGAGAGAGAGAGAGAGAGAGAGAGAGAGAGGAGAGAGAGAGAGAGAGAGAGCTTTGTAATGTTTTAAATGCTTGACTCAATTAAATCGTTTTAGGGAGAGAGAGAGAGAGAGAGAGAGAGAGAGAGAGAGAGAGAGAGAGAGAGAGAGAGAGAGAGAGAGAGCTTTGTAGTGTTTTAAATGCTTGACTCAATGAAATCGTTTTGGGGAGAGAGAGAGAGAGAGAGAGAGAGAGAGAGAGAGAGAGAGAGAGAGAGAGCTTTGTAATGTTTTAAATGCTTGACTCAATGAAATCGTTTTAGGGAGGAGAGAGAGAGAGAGAGAGAGAGAGAGAGAGAGAGAGAGAGAGCTTTGTAATGTTTTGAATGCTTAACTCAATGAAATCGTTCTTTTTGTTCTGAGAGAGAGAGAGAGAGAGAGAGAGAGAGAGAGAGAGAGAGAGAGAGAGAGAGAGAGAGAGAGAGAGAGAGAATATGCGTGTGTGTGTCCTTCTTTACCCTTTTTTTGTTCAAAGAGAGAGAGAGAGAGAGAGAGAGAGAGAGAGAGAGAGAGAGAGAGAGAGAGAGAGAGAGAGAGAGAGAGAGAGAGAAAAAAAAGAAATATGCGTGTGTGTCTGTGTGCGTATTCTCACCTTCCAGTCTTTCCAGATCCAGTTAGAATTGAACGAGCAAGAGGCGGCTGTTCTAAGAAGGAAGGTCGAAGATCTGGAATCAGAAAACGAGAGATTGCAGAGAGAGATTAAAGGCGTGCTGAGCTCAGCTGATCTCAGAACGAAGAAGGTCAGTTAAAATAGATAATAGTTAATTCCTCTTAAAATACCTTCCCGCAATACCCTGGTTGTGGTGGCCGATGTGGTAACGTCCCTGAGTGGTGAACGCCAGACTGCTTTTCTATAGTCAATTTCGTTTAGCGAGGCAGATTTTCACCGACTCGCAGCGGTGCCCTTTTAGCTCGGAAAAGTTTCCTGATCGCTGATTGGTTGGACGAGATAATTCTAACCAATCAGCGATCAGGAAACTTTTCCGAGCTAAAAGGGCACCGCTGCGAGTCGGTGCAAATCGGCCTCGATAAAAGAAATGGACTATAGTTCCGCTTAAGCTCTTTAGTTTCTTTGGTCGCTGCAATCTCACCATCCTTGTGAGTTAAATAAGGGGGGTTTTGGGGTAGCCTATAGGTATATCTGCTGATTTATCAGCAGCCATTGCCTGGCCCTCCCTAATCCTAGCTTGGGTGGAGAGGGGGCTTGGTCGTTCATCATATGTATATATGGTCAGTCTCTAGTGCATTGTCAATGTCCCTTGCCTCTGCCATTCATGAGCGGCCTTTAAACATTGTAATATGAAAAATATCAATTGCAGATTTCTACTATAGTTTATTTTTGTTGTTGGAAATGCTATGGAAAGTAACAAATTATTTATTTTCATGGTATAATTAAGGTTAATCTTGACAATCCCATCTCCTCTTACACCTTTTGACGGATTGGGTTTAAGGCAATAGAACAGTGGTTCCCAACCTTTTTTCTGTCATTTCCCCCCTGCACCCAGTTCAACCATCCAAATTTCCCCCTTCATGCCCCGCCCAGCCCTCATGCCCACTCGCCTGCCTCAGAAATGGGCATGATATTGCAATTCTCCCCTTGAATATCATGTCAGTGAGAAATGATATGATCATATCACAATTGAATGGCTAACAACAAATTGCCACACGTACTATGTGGACATTTTCCGCTTGTTTTAGTTAGTAGGTAGTGTAATTATTCCCCCCCTGGAAGCTTCAAATTTCCCCCAGTTTGGGAACCACTGCAATAGACAAACTCTCTTCGACTTTTAATCCTGATGCCTGGCGGTTGATTTTACTGTAATTAGTAGTGACCAGCAGGGGTCACTTGCCTTAGTTAGATACGCACTGCGCATCACAAGGAACGGGCTATACTTTGATGATAGAGGATTTAGTCAGTGTTGTAAAAATGAAAAACCTGTCATAGGTTATAGGTTATAGGTTATAGGTTTTATTGCACACAAAAACTGGAGTCACTTCCTGAAATTATAGAAACAGTCACTATTACAACACGCACTGCTTTACATGCACAATAACAAACAAATACATCAAAGTAAGGGCCAGACAACACAGGGACATCCACAAGCAATAATATGCGCGAAGACACACAAATAGCAACATAATAAGCTGGTAAATGCAAGCAGAGAAACACAACGTACATAAGAGCATAAATGTAAAACTACATTGAACATATATTACCACAGTCAGTCAATGGAAAGAGAAGACTACTTGACAATAGTCTTCTTGTAATGATTGTGCATAGTTGTGGCAATGACGGCAAATTTGTTTTGTGTGATAATTTATTATGCGTATGTATTAAATTTTATAAGAAAAATGAACAAAATGTTATTATATCACTTATCTCGCAATTGTAATAATTGCCACGTTATGTCTAAAGTTCCTTACTTATTCTTATTTTAATATTGGACTGTTTCTGCCATAAACCCGAATATGCTTATTTTCCCACCCTTGGACTAAAATGTTCATCTAGTTTCATAAATATCTAACACAATTATATGAATGTTGTAAACTTTTATAAATCATCCATAACACTACATTTTAGTTATTTATGTATTAAATTTAAAAGAGAAATGGACAAAATATTATTGTATCACTTATCTCGTAATTGTGATAATGTTCACATTATGTCTAAAGTTCATTTTTTTATTGTAATATTGGAAAGTTTCGGCCATAGACCCGAATGTGTTTTATTTTCCCTCCCATTTTCGACTAAAATATTCATCTAGTTTGATAAATGTTTAACACAAATGTTTGAAACTTTTAGAAATCCCTCCCATTTTGGACTGAAATGTTCATCAAGTTTCATAAATGTCTAACACAATAATACGAATGTTTGAAACTTAGAAATCCCTCCCATTTTGGACTGAAATGTTCATCAAGTTTCATAAATGTCTAACACAATAATACGAATGTTTGAAACTTAGAAATCCCTCCCATTTTGGACTGAAATGTTCATGAAGTTTCATAAATGTCTAACACAATAATACGAATGTTTGAAACTTTTAGAAATCCCTCCCATTTTGGACTGAAATGTTCATCAAGTTTCATAAATGTCTAACACAATAATACGAATGTTTGAAACTTAGAAATCCCTCCCATTTTGGACTGAAATGTTCATGAAGTTTCATAAATGTCTAACACAATAATACGAATGTTTGAAACTTTTAGAAATCCCTCCCATTTTGGACTGAAATGTTCATGAAGTTTCATAAATGTCTAACACAATAATACGAATGTTTGAAACTTAGAAATCCCTCCCATTTTGGACTGAAATGTTCATCAAGTTTCATAAATGTCTAACACAATAATACGAATGTTTGAAACTTTTAGAAATCCCTCCCATTTTTTACTGAAATGTTCATGAAGTTTCATAAATGTCTAACACAATAATACGAATGTTTGAAACTTAGAAATCCCTCCCATTTTGGACTGAAATGTTCATTTAGTTTCATAATTGTCTAACACAATAATACGAATGTTTGAAACTTTTAGAAATCCCTCCCATTTTGGACTGAAATGTTCATCAAGTTTCATAAATGTCTAACACAATAATACGAATGTTTGAAACTTAGTAATCATCTACCCAAAACTGTTGCATAAATATTCCTAAATTTACAAACATTTCCACAAATCACGAGGTAGAATCTTCCTAAATTGAATTACCCACAATCTCCGCCATCTATTGGTCCTGCCAATGACATTCAGTGAACTATTCTACCCTCCAGGGCGACATCAGCGACTCCCAGAGACTCGAGAAGGAAGCTGAGCTCCTGAGGGCAAAGGTCAACGAAATGGAACAGGAAAACGAAAAGCTTCAGGACGAGAACAAGAGACTGCAGCTGAAGGCTGTTAAACGTCTGCCAATGAGTGGAGGTGAAAGCAGTTACATCGAGAAACAGGTTGGTTCTAGGAGTTCGTATCCTACTGATAGGATTCTCTGTTTAATAATAGGATTAAGTTAAAAAAGTTAAGTGAGGATTTTTTAAACTTTAAGCTAAGGTTATGACCTTTTTCAAGATTGTCTGTTTAATAACAGGATCAAGTTAAAAAGTTAAATGAGGATTTTTACCTAACCTTTACCATAGGTATTGTTCTCTGTTAGGATTATCTGTTTGTTTAATAACAATCAAGTTAAAAAGTGAGTGAGGATTTTTACGATTGTCTGTTTAATAATAGGATCAAGTTAAAAAGTTGATTGAGGATTTTTACGAATTTTTTATCATTAGTTCATGTCTCAGTGTTAGGATTATCTGTTTACTAATAGGATTAAGTTAAAAAACTGAGTGAGTTTTTTTACGAAATTTTTACCTTATGTTATGTCCTCTGTTAGGATTGTCTGTTTAATAATATGATTAAGTTAAAAAGTTGAGTAAGGATTGTTACGAAACTCTTTCCATAGGTGGGCCTCGTAAATGACTTTGTATTATTGTGAGGCATTATGTAGCCTAGTTATTTCATGACCCTTCAGTAAAAATATGTAAACACCGTAATGATAAAGTCAAAACACCTGTGTCCAAGTGAAACCCTGTAAGAGACATATTATTATAAAAATATAATAAATAAGAGGGCCTCATCAAAGCATAGTCCTGTCTCTTGTTCTCCTATCGTGATTGGCCGCCACCTTCTCACTGTTGATTCGTGTAGAAGAGGACTTTAAAATATTCACTGTATAAACATGCTGTTGAGATGAAGGAAAATGTAAAACTGGCCAGCATCCTCATGATTTTTAATGCAAACATACAGTACAGGAGCTGGCCTAGCCCTGGCTTACAAACATCCACAGTGGCTCGCTTCGCACGCAAATAAACATTATCTCCCCTAGCTTACAAACGTCCGCTGTGTCTCGCTTCGCAAGCAAATAAACATTATCTCATTGCTCCTCTGTTCTGGCAAGCGGTACATAAGCTTGCCTAACCCTAGCTTACAAACGTACGCTGTGGCCCCCTTCGCTCGCAAACGTCCGCTGTGGCTCCCTTCGCTCGCAAATGAACAATGTCTCATTGCTCCTCTGTTATGGCAAGTGGTACATTGATGTGCAGTGCGTGTCATCTGTGTGAGTCACGATTAAAGTATCATTATTATTTATAATATATATCACATGTCTTTGCTCCCATTTTCTTGGTAATGGGGCGGGGAGTTACAAGACGAAAAAGTGGCATTCAATCATTGTTTTTACACAGAATCTTTTCAAATCTTTTTCTCCATGATAATATATTGCATTACTCAATTCACCAAAACACTTTACCTTATGCCAAATTACTGGATACTCTTGAAATAATTGAGTTCATTAGGGCATACTCTTGAAATAATTGAGTTCATTAGGGCATACTATTGTGTTTAATACCGTGATAATTTGAAATTAGTTTCTTATATCTGTTAATAGCAGTGTTGGTTGTGCCGTTGCTGCTTTTGAATAATGTTTGCGCGATGCTTATTTAAATAAAAATAATATAGAATCACAAGTTGAGCAAGACTCTAAAATAATGCCATGAAATAATTTTCTTATGGATTATACGTTTATGTACTGGATTTATATTTCAGACAAGTAAAAATTTGTATTTTGTTTTTTTGAGTATGTGAATTTTTTTAAACCACAAGCAAAGGAATAACAAATGAAAATGTTATAACACTTGCAAAGGTTATGGTTAACATTCATTACATTATAAGTTTAGATATAAAAGGAGCACTAAAAGTTTAGGTTTGGTTAGAATTATCATGAAGGAGACATTTGACTTGACTTGAGAAAAAAATTTGGCTGTAAAATTAATCATTACTGAAATTGAAGTATATATTTTCATTATCATTTTTTTACTAAACCAGTAAGATTTATAAACCAGCCATAATGCATCCTTACAGATCTTTTATTTGGACGGCAGCCTTGAACTCCTAGGTAAATCTTTACCTGTGCACCTTCCCTTGTAATCACCGACAACTCCTGTTTCACCTTAACCCAACCAAGAATACTGTGTTCTTTCTTATGGAAGGGTGGTAAAAGAGGGATCTGTTAATGCTGCACAGGTAAATTTATTTCAATTACCCTTGATGGTGTTATAACCAAGGATACGGTGTCATTTCTTATGGAGGGTTGGTAAAATAGGGATTTATTAATGGTGCACAGGTACAGTTATACCAACTACCATTGATGGTGTTATTTTTCTCATTTATTTTACATCATATCAACGCTACGTGAATAAACTACGATTTCTCCCAGGTTATGGAGGACAAGGTCAAACGCCTGGAGAAAAAGCTGAAGGAGAGTAACGAGAAACTGAAGAATGCCCAGCTGAATGCATCCTCCAGTAGCGTCGCTGGAAACAACATAGACGGTAAGGCGAAGGGCTCCAACGACATTGGCCTGGACGGCCTGCAAAAGGATTTGACTGAGAAAGAAAAAGAAATTACTGATCTTAAAGATAAGCTCAAAGAACTCCAGGGGATGTGTGACAAGGTGACCAAAGAATGCGAAGACATGAAAAATGCCTCAGCCTATAGAGACCGCACACCCAAGAAGCCCAAAGACCTCACACCCAAGTCCACTCTTATTAAGTGGGTGGACGAGCTCGAGAGTGAATGTGGTAAGTGGAGCTCCAGGATTCCTTGAGTGAAATTATTTATTCACCCAGCCCCTAATCCCTACCCTCTAGCCTTACTATGCCCTCCTAGGAAGAGGGTGAAAAATTGCCTATAATCAGTCTGTTAATTATCCAGACAACTAATCAAGTTAAAGATTTTCTACACTGAAGGCCAATACAACTGGAGGCTAGCATTATTAATTCACTCTAATGGTTTTACCTTCCCCAGCCCCCTTTTTAGAAATATTTGTTGCTGTTAGTAACGGCTTCCTCCACTCTGCTTTTACAAAGGAACCCTATATTAAGATTTTCCCTCCATTCCATAACAGTACCCTCCTCCTCCTTTGCCAACAGCCACTCTCAATGTCAAGCTAAAATTCCTTGAGACCGAGAAGCAAGTCCTGGATGAAATGTCTAAGGGTAAGAGGGACTCCAACAGTGCAGTTGATGGCGAAATGTGCCATTTGCTTTTCACGGAGAGGGAAGATCTCCTCGTCCAAAACAAATTTCTGAAGGAGAGAGTCGAGAGCAAGGAGGCGGACTTGAGGCTGCAGAAGCGCAAAGTGCGCGACCTTGAAATGGAACGCTGTAAGCTCGCAGACCAGATCAAGGCCCACAAAGAGAAGGAAGGAAAGGTCAAAGATATGAGAGCAGCAGGAGAACAGCGTAGCAAGCTCTCCAAAATATCTGATTTCACTCCCAAATCCGTTCTGAAAGACATGGTCGATGAACTGAATGACGAATGCGGTAAGTCGATTGGTCTAGCGGTAGTGCAAAAACCAAAATAAAAGCTACTATCATGGAGTGACCGTAGAGAGGCAAGTCAGCTAAGAGAAGGAAGCTGACCACTGCTACTGTATTGTAAACTTGCTTATATACTGTATTTTTGGCCCGCTTCGCTGACGAACTGCGGCATCGGGCTTTCCGGCATGGCTGTGTGCCTTGGCTACCACCGCGACGTCTCTCCATATGCGACATATGGCCAGAAGGCAACGCAAAAGAGCTCTAACCTGGATTGCTTTAAAACACTCACACGAAACAATCATAAACAAAGGCAAACTGGGCTAAGTGCATTACGAAATAGGAGAATATGATGAAGCGTTTTCAGACACTTTTATTAGTTTCTTGATTTTCATGGCAGGGTGTCATATGGTCTTAGTGTCCAAATATTTATATCTGATAGTTACATATTCACTGCTCTGTTTCAACTTAGACGCTTCAAGTGCATTTGGGAAGTATAGCCAATAAATTGATATGTGGCTTTTTTACCTTTTTTTAAATTTTGGATGATATAGTATAACTTTTTACAATTTGAATCCGCGTTGAAACCAAAACATTTGTGGCGAATTCACTAGTGAAAATTAATAAGATTAGAAGTAGTTATATATCATTCATTACATTCTCAGCAAAACTACATATCAATATTTGATTGTTTTGGACAATGACTCTTAAGATATACTCTACACGTAAGGAAATTCGACCCATAAGACGGTTTTTTCCCCCTAGACTTTATTTTCTCCTAATTCCAGAGATTTACCCTTTTTTCCTTTGAGTCTTCTCTGCATGGCCTTCTGGAACCTCTGTATATGTCACATATTTTGTCACTAGAGAGAAATAGCATGTGATTTCCTTCGTGTTCTTCTTCCCATTTACTGTATTTTTCAATTTAATTTGCAGTTTTCTTGAAGGTTTCTTTCCTTTGGTAAATTTAACTCCCCTTTGGATCATACTATGTTTATTTCTCGTAGTTTTATCTTACTATTGCATAGATATCTAAATTGAATGAACAAGAAGATTAATTGTGTTTATGATGCATTGGCAATAGGAAATCCTGTACATGCTATGCTAGAAAAACCCATCAGATGAAAATTTTTGATTCATGCATCATTTTAGTATCAAAGAAAACCCAGTTTTTCATCATTGAAAACAAATATCTTTGGCCTTTTGGAATACGATTAATGGCAAATGTTAATCTGAAAAATATTAAAATAGAAAAACCCATCAGACGAATACTTTTGATTCATGGATCATTTTAGTATCAAGCAAAATCCAGTTTTTCATCATTGAAAATAAATGTCTTAGGCCTTTTGGAATACGGTTAATGGCAGCTTTAAAAAATCACCAGACGGACGTCTTTGATTCACGAATCTTTTTAGTTTCAAAAAAACAGTTTTTCATCATTGAAAATAAATATCTTTGGCCTTTTGGAATACGATTAATGGCAAATATTAATCTGAAAAATATTGAAATAGAAAAACCCATCAGACGAATATTTTTGATTCACAAATCTTTTTAGTTTCAAACAAAACCCAGTTTTTCGTCATTCAAAATAAATATCTTTGGCCTTTTGGAATAAGATTAATGGCAAATATTAATCTGAAAAATATTGAAATATACAGCTGGCATCACAGAGAGTAGAAGAGTTTTTTTTGGATTTGTTTCTTTAGTTATAGTTTAGTTATGTTTTGATGAGTTGATTTTTTTATATGACTGACAATTTTTTTTCTGAAGTGATTTTTTTTAATAAATTACTTCACTAAAGTATAATCTTAATTGATAATACTTTTTAACAATTAAAATTCTGTAAAAGTTTATAATCTACATAAAGCTTTCCTAGATTTTTTTAAGACAGTTGTATTTTGAAAATAGCTCAAACTGTTCTAAGCTGAAAAAAAGTTTTTGATTATTGGAATCATAACAAAATATATTTTTCAAGTATGAATATCTTTCTAGTTTTCATTTAACTATATGTTTTAATCTTCGTTTAGTTATCTTTTCAACTAGCATGTACAGTTGGATACAGAAATTCCTGGTACACCTCATTCTAAGGAATTACACCCAGTCACAACCTTACTGCGAAGTGAGTTCCTGTATTTAGCCCCGCTAAATACAGGAACTCACTGTGAGGTAAGAGTGTGAAAGGGTGCACTTTGGAGCGAGGTGTATCAGGAACTTCTGGGTCTAACTGTACATATACACCACATTCTTTCACTTGCTAAGAGCTTGATTTTTTCAAAATATGTATAAATATGTTATTTCTTTACACATCTTTAACTTTGATTTAATGTCTCTATTTCCAAATCTCTCTTAATTGATAATTAAGGAAACTATTCTACAATACACACATGGAACATTCCTAAATATATAATGAAAGAATCAGTAGAAAATAATTATGAAACTAATAAGTAAATCAGGAATTTGCACAGGAATGATCTTTTATGACCCCATTCCTTGTAAAATGTTAATAAAAATGTGTCAAAAACTTTTTTTGAAATAAATTCACATTTTTTAAAATATATCATTACATCTCCTGCTGCGCAAGAATGTCTTCCAGTCGTTGACAATAGATAATTAAGAAAATATAATCAAAGCTTCATTTTCTTGGAATTAGATTATTTTTCTTTTAATATGTACCAATGGCATTTATTCAGAGACGTCTTGTGTACATCTGTGAATGTCCCCGTTGGTATTCAGTGATCCTGTCAGTAAATTTATTGGACGTGAGCCACACTTTCTTGAACTATTTAGTGAGCCAGACTTTCTTGATCTTATTAGTGAGCTAGACTTTCTCGACATTCCTAGTGAGCTAGACTTTCTTGACCTTTTTAGCGAGCTAGCGTTTCTTAAGAAGACCTTTATAGTGAGCCAGGCTTTCTTGACCCTTTTAGTGAGCCAGACTTTCTTGATCTTTATTGTATGTCAGACTTTCTTGATCTATTTAGTGAGCCAGACTTTCTTTGACCTTTTTAGCGAGCTAGCGTTTCTTAAGAAGACCTTTATAGTGAGCCAGGCTTTCTTGACCCTTTTAGTGAGCCAGACTTTCTTGATCTTTATTTTATGTCAGGCTTTCTTGACCTATATAGTGAGCCAGACTTTCTTGACCTTTTAAGTGAACCAGACTTTCTTAATCTTTTTAGTGAGCCAGACTTTCTTGACCTTTTTAGTTAACCAGACTTTCTTGATCTTTTTTGTAAGTCAGATTTTCTTGACGTATTTAGTGGGCCAGACTTTCTTGACCTTTTTAGTGAGCCAGACTTTCTTGACCTTAAGTGAGCTAGACATTCTTGACCTTTTTAGTGAACCAGACTTTCTTAATCTTTTTTGTAAGTCAGACTTTCTTGATCTTTATAGTGAGCCAGACTCTTGACCTTTTTAGTGAACCAGGCTTCCTTGACCCTTTTAGTGAGCCAGACTTCCTTGACCTTTTTAGTGAGCTAGACTTTCTTGACCTTTTTAGTGAGTCAGACTTTCCTGACCTTTTTAATGACTCAGACTTTCTTTACCTTTTTGTGACCCAAATTTTCTTGACCTTTTCAGTGAGCCAGACTTTCTTGACCTTTGTAATGAGTCACTTTATTAAGCTTTATATTTAGCCAGACTTTCTTAATCTTTTTAGTGAGCCAGATTCTCTTGACCTTTTTAGTGAACTAGACTTTCTTGACATTTTTAGCGAGCCAGACTTTCTTGATCTATTTTATGTCAGGGTTTCTTGACCTATTTAGTGAGACAGACTTTCTTGACCTTTTCAGTGAGCCAGACTTTCTTGACGTTTTAAGTTAGCCAGACTCTCTTGACCTTTATTGAGCTAGACTTTCCTGAACTTTTTAGTGAGCCAGGCTTTCTTGACCTTTTTAATGAGCCAGACTTTCTTGACCTTTTTAGCTAGGTTACACGTCGCACTCATGGACGCGGAGAAATCCAAGAAGGGACGACCTGCCTCCGAAGACCTCACGAACCTGAGGGACCTCGAGGACAAGCTCGAGAGGGAGAGAGAGCGGAACGATGAGCTGACTCGACAACTGAAGGAGGAGAGGGAGAAGCTGGATAAACCTCTTGCCAACAGAAGTAAGTGAATTAACAGGATTACCTTCTTCTTCTTCCATCCTTCTTCAAGATTGAGTTCCATTTTGGTGAAAGGGTTTGCGTGTCGCCATGATCAGCAAGTCTGTACTAATTAGGGCCAGATATACTAGGTTGGTTTGCTGTTAGTGAGATTGAGTTCCATTTTGGTGAAAGGGTTTGCATAATGCCATGATCATCAAGTCTGTACTAGTTAGGGCCAGCCATACTAGGTTGGTTTGCTGTTCGTGACATTGAATTCCATTTTGGTGAATTAGTGTATCGCCATGATCAGCAAATCTGTACTAGTTAGGGCCAGATATACTAGGTTGGTTTGCTGTTAGTGAGACTAAATTCCATTTTGGTGAAAGGGTTTTCGTGTCGCCATGATCAGCAAGTCTGTACTAGTTAGGGCCAGATATACTAGGTTGGTTTGCTGTTAGTGAGATTGAATTCTATTTTGGTGAAAGGTTTCGCGTATCGCCATGATCAGCAAGTCTGTACTAGTTAGGGAAAGATATACTAGGTTGGTTTCCTGTCAGTGAGATTGAATTCCATTTTGGTGAAAGGGTTTGCATAATGCTATGATCAGCAAGTCTGTACTAGTTAGGACCAGCCATACTAGGTTGGTTTGCTGTTAGTGACATTGAATTCCATTTTGGTGAAAGGGTTTTCGTATCGTCATGATCAGCAAGTCTGTAATAGTCAGGGCCAGACATACTAGGTTGGTTTACTGTTAGTGAGATTGAATTCAATATTGGTGAAAGGGTTTGCGTATCGCCATGATCAGAAAATCAGTGCTAGTCAGTGCCAGCCATACTATGTTGGTTTGCTGTGGGTGATCAGACGAAAATCTCCCATCATCACCAATCTTTATTGGTCAGCGTGGGGATAGAAAATGGCCAAGTCTCAAACAGGAATTGACATATCTGAGGCGTTTGTCCTGCAGTGGACTAAAAACGGCTGCATTTGTTGTTGTTGTTGTATATGATTTACATGAGTGTGAAAGATGTATAAATTTAATATGTACTGAAATTGATATTTTATAGGTTATTCATGATATAAAATGTATTTAACACAAAATTCTTGAATCTTAAAAGACATAAATGATTTAGTTACTGAACATTTATTGTATACAACTGTTTTTTTTTTTTCTTTTTTTTCTTTTTTTTTTAATGAATCATTTCATAATTTCACGTTTCAAGAACTGGCATTATTTTTTATATTCCATTAATTCTTTGAAAGCACAAACGTTTCCTCTGTCCAATTATAATCAAAATCAACCTAGAGAATTGCAACATACCGTAGGCGTCCCCTCTGAGCGAAGATGCAGCCAAAACAAACTAGAAGAAAGAAAGTGAATTTATATCCCCCTTCATAATGGATTAAAAACATTCAGAATCTCCGTTCCAGGAAAGGCCGGAGGGCAAGATGACGATATCCGTCGATTGGAGGAGAAGGTCGAGTCCCTCAAGAAGGACCTGGCCAAGGAGAAGGAGAAGAACGAGGAGCTGAAGGCCAAGGCAGGATCAGCCGCTAGCGTAGGATTCGAGGAGCACCGCGCGGCCCAAACAGAGAAACATAAACTCCAAAAGGAGGTGAGAGAATTTTTGTGTAATGTTGTTTGTTGTTGTTTACATATCTGTTTATTATTTTTATTATTATTATTATTATTATTATCATTAATTTTATTATTATTATTATTATTATTATTATTATTATTATTATTGTTATTATTATTATTATTGTTATCATTATTATTATTATTATTATTGTTATTATTATTATTATTTGTATAATGTTGTTGTTTACATATCTGTT
>NC_090755.1:84741642-84751642 GCF_036898095.1 Palaemon carinicauda
AAAAAAAAAAAAAAAAGTGATTAATGTTTTCCGCTGTTGTGTTAGTATACGCCCAGCTTAATCAAAAAAAAAAAAAAAGAAGACAAGATGTCTTTCCGGTTTTGCAAAGACTTTAAAAGAAACCAGTTTCTTCTGAAATGTAGCTTCAATTTTCTCTCGAGAACATTTTACAATTTCTAGGACTCAGTTATCTGTCTGGTAATAACATGAAAATAAATATTTCCTATATAAACTATAAAAACTTTAACAAAACAGAGAGGAAGAGAAAGTATATAGAATAGTGTACCCGAGTGTACCCTCAAGCAAGAGAACTCTAACCCAAGACAGTGGAACACCATGGTACAGAGGCTATGGCAGTACCCAAGACTAGAGAACAATGGTTTGATTTTGGAGTGTCTGGTATCTTAACTTGACTCGGTGGCATAGCTAAGGGGGGTTGGTTAAACTTTTTTTTTTTTTTTTTTTTTTTTTTTTTTTTAATTTGAATACCCTGGGATCCTATGTAAGTATGCATTTAAAATCACTACCGTCTCACCAGGGGAGGGGGAGTGAGGGCTTCTTTACTAGCTCAGTCCCCCACCCCCAAATCTCTAGCCACGCCCCTATGACCTGATTTTGGAATTCGATTTATACCTGATTAAGGAGAGTTCAGTCTGTTATTGTTGATTATGAAGGGATAATAATCTCCTTTTTATTATTATTATTATTGCTAGCCAAGCTGCAACCCTAGTTGGAAAAGCAAGATGCTATAAGCCCAAGGGCTTCAATAGAAAAAAATAGCCCAGTGAGGCAAGGAAATAAGGAAATAAACAAGTGATAATCTTTTTATTATTATTATTATTATTATCATTACTACTACTACTAGCCAAGCTACAACCCTAGTTGGAAAAGCAAGATGTTATAAGCCCAAGGGCTCCAAAAGGGAAAAATAGCCCAGTGAGGAAAGGAAATAAGGAAATAAATAAATGATGAGAACAAATTAATAATAAATCATTCTACAAACAGTAACAACGTCAAAACAGATATGTCATATATAAACTATAAAAAGACTTATGTCAGCCTGTTCAGTTTGATCAAATTATAGTTTTAAGGTATATTAAGCTAAATTTATTATTTTATGACATTTCATATGGTCTGTATTCTCCCAACTTGGTATTTCCGAGAAGAAAAATACATTCTGTTTTATGAATTCCAGCATCATATTGCCTGACCTTGAATGACAGTTTTCAAGGTCAATCTCACGATGCTTATATTAATTATTTCTTTCTTTAAGGAGATCAACTAATATATTGGTTCTCTTACGCCAGAAATTACAAAAAGAATATTGCAAAATATTAAAGGCTCAAGATATAGACGACTGGCGAAATCTAACCGAGGCCCTTTGCGTCAATAGGCGTGGGAGATGATGATGATGATAATGATGATATCTGAATAATTTTCTCTCTCTCTCTCTCTCTCTCTCTCTCTCTCTCTCTCTCTCTCTCTCTCTCTCTCTCTATATATATATATATATATATATATATATATATATATATATATATATATATATATATATATATATATCATTCATAGTATTTTTAAATCAGTATATTATGAGAAGCGAGTATATGAATATCGACCTCAAGGGGTTAACTACTATACTCTAATTGTTCAGTGGCTACTTTCCACTTAATTAAGGTAGAAAAGATTCTTTTATTATTTAGATTTGATTTGAATACATTCTGTTCTTTTAACAATTCCAGCATCATATTGCCTGATCTTGAATGACAGTTTTCAAGGTCAATCTCACGATGCTTATATTAATTATTTCTTTCTTTAAGGAGATCAATTAATATATTGGTTCTCTTACGCCAGAAATTACAAATGCAATTGGATTTTATTAATTAAATATATATATATATATATATATATAATAAGATATAAATATATATATATATATATATATATATATATATATATATATAAGATATAAATATATATATATATATATATATATATATATATATATATATATATATATATATATATATATATATATATATATATATATATATATATCTTATTACATTTAACATTCCTGTTTTTCGATATTATTTAATTAACATGATTATAATTTTTCATGGTTTTCACATGAGTAATTCTGTACGTGTGGATGATTTCAACCATGTGATTCATGTATTCATCTATTTTCCTATTAATTTCTCTTTCCAAAACAGATGGTAATCTATTTTTTTTTAGGTTTGTTCATCTTCTTTCTCTGATTTTCAGTGTATTTCCCTTTCCAAAACAGATGTTTACCTATATTTATCAGTTTTTTTTTCAACCTTTACCTCTTTTTTTCCAGTTTATATCCCTTTCCAGAACAGATGTTCATCTTTTTCTTAGTTTTTTTTTCTGATTGTCAATTTATTTTCCTTCCAAAAACATATATTTATCCATTTTCTTATTTTTTTCTTCAACTTTTTCTCTGATTTCCAATTTATTTCCCTTCTAAAAACATATTTTCATCCATTTTCATATTTTTTTTCAACTTTTTCTCTCTGATCTCCAATTTGTTCCTTTTCCCAAAAAAGATTTTCATCCATTATCTTTTTTTTTTTTACCTTTTCTCTGATTTAAAATTTATTTCACTTCCCAAAACATATTCTCATCCATCTTCTTACTTTTATGATTTTTTTTTTCTCTGATTTCCAATTTATTTCTTTTCCCAATACAGATGCTCATCTTTTTCAATTTTTTTTTTTTTTTTTTTACTTTTTTCTCTGTCAATTTATTTTCATTCCAAAAATATTAGTTCATCCATTTTCATATTTTATTCAACTTTTTTCTCTTATTTCCAATTTATATCCTTTCCCCAAAAAAATATTCATTCATTTTCTTTTTTCTTTTACATCTCTTTGATTTCCAATGTATTTCCATTTGAAAAACATGAGTTCATTCCATTATTTCAACTTTTTTTCTCTCTGATTTCCAATTTATTTCCCTTCACAAAACAGATAATCATCAACTTTCTAAATTTTTTTCGACTTTTTCCCTTCTCTTCTATTATCTACTTATTTCCCTTCCAAAAACATGTTCATTCCTTTTCTTGGTTATTTTAACTTTTTCTCTCTAATTTTGAATTATTTTCTGATTTATTCCCATTCCAAAAACATAAGTTCATTCCTTTTCTTAGTTATTTTAACTTTTTCTCTCTAATTTTTTATTATTTTCTTATTCATTCCCATTCCAAAAACATGAGTTTATTCCTTTTCTTAGTTATTTTAACTTTTTCTCTCTAATTTTTTATTATTTTCTTATTCATTCCCATTCCAAAAAACATGAGTTCATTCCTTTTCTTAGTTATTTTAACTTTTTCTCTCTAATTTTCAATTATTTTCTGATTTATTCCCATTCCAAAAACATAAGTTCATTCCTTTCCTTAGTTATTTTAACTTTTTCTCTCTAATTTTTAATAATTTTCTGATTTATTCCCATTCCAAAAACATAAGTTCATTCCTTTTCTTAGTTATTTTAACTTTTTCTCTCTAATTTTTAATTATTTTCTTATTTATTCCCATTCCAAAAACATGATTTCATACACTTATATTTCATTCAACTTTTTCCATCATCATTTGTTTATTATCTACTTAGCTCCCCCAATTTCCTCCCCCCCCCCCCCCCCCTTCAATGCTCCTCACCCTCCATTCCGATCAAACCACCAGGTTCAGGTTCAGGTTATCTTCTTGTACTGTTTTGTCTTTTCTTCCACATTATGTTTAATACTTCTTTTTTCTTTTCTATATTTGTTTCACTAAATAAAAAGAATCCTACTATTTTCTTTGGGTCTTCGTCGTATGGTTGTTGTAGCTCAATTGCTTCATTCCTTTCCACCTAACGCAATCTCTTCGTCTCTCTCCTCACAGCTCTCCGCAGCGCAGCAGACATCGGCGTCCCTGGAGAAGAAACTGAAGGAGGCCGAAGACAACCTGAGATTTTCCGAAAAGGCCGAGAGGGACGCCAAAGTGGCTTTCGAAAAACTTCAATTCAAAGTAAGTGCGTCATCTGAGTGATAGATTTGCAATTGACGTTCGGTATTTTTCAATCTATCGGAAGATACTTTGTTTTTGTCTTACAAACGTCCTCGGATGTACAGTAAATATATATAACTTAAATTCATAGTAATGGATTTTCAAATAACATTCTACGTGTACTTATCTAACTTGAGGAGTTATCTTTCTTATCTAACTTGAGGAATTATCTTTCTTAAACTCGTAATTGTATTTTTCTACATTTTCTTATCTAACTTGAGGAATTATCTTTCTTAAATACGTAATTATATTGGTCTACATTTTCTTATCTAACTTGAGGAATTATCTTTCTTAAACTCATAATTGTATTGGTCTACATTTTCTTATCTAACTTGAGGAATTATCTTTCTTAAACTCATAATTGTATTGGTCTACATTTTCTTATCTAACTTGAAGAATTATCTTTCTTAATCACGTAATTGAATTTATATAAGCTATATAAATAAAGAGTATTTTATACCTTTTATAGGTTGCAATTATGAATATTTATTTGATTTAGTGACTCCAAAGAAACTTTCAATAATGAATAAACAAGGCTTATATATTTCTTCTTTTTTTTCAATTTTATTTCCAGCGTAGGCCTATTTACAATATTTTTTTTTTAACTTGGTAGTCCAGAAGGCTTTCAAAAGAAATTTTTAGAATAATTTAGTGCCTCAAAATGCTTTCAATAATGATTATACAAAGCGTATAAATTTCTTTTTTTTCAATTTTATTTCCAACTTAGGCCTATTTACAATATTTTTAATTTTTTTAACTTGGTAGTCCAGAAGGCTTTCGAAAGAAATTTTAAAAATAATTTAGTGCTCCAAAGAAGCTTTCAATAATAATTATACAAGGCGTATATCTTTCTTTTTATCAATTTTATTTCCAACTTAGGCCTATTTACAATATTTTCCTTAACTCGGTAGTCCGGTAATTATACAAGGTGTATATAGTATATATTTTTTACGAATTTTATTTCCAACTTAGGCCTATTTATAATATCTTTTTAATTTTGTAATCCAGAAATAAGGCAAAGATTATGCCTAATCTTTGCCTTAATTCCGGACTACCAAGTTAAGGAAAATATTGTAAATAGGCCTAAGTTGGAAATGAGTGCAACATTTTATTAAGTTTATAGATAATGATTGCTCGGAAATATATTGCCACTAATGCCTTATACTTGATATAGGATCATTATGCCACTCTCTACGAGTTTGGAATTCTTGACAACTTTATCCGAATAATATTTGTATGTTTTATTTATAGTAGATCCATTATCTTCAGTTGCCTGTACTGTAGATTAATTCATTACTTTATATGCATGGCAAGTTACTAAAGTCTTCATGCTGCATCGTGTATGATGTATGATACAGTAGATAAAGTAAAATTAATAATGCAAAAAGTAAGACACTTTTTATATCTACTGACAGCTTGTTAACTCTTAACTTTCAGTAATGACTCTCAGTTACGTCGATCTAATATCTAGTATTGTTTCTCAACATTTCCGAGATCGTCTCTTCCCTTGATTATCTCAATGTTCCCTTTCATTTCCTTACCTATTTATTTATCTCTTCTTCCCCTTTATCTTCTTGTTCTTATCTTCCCGGTGTTCTCCTCCAGCTGGAGGAAGAGAAGAGCAGCGTCTCTCAGGCGGAAGAACGCCAGAAAGAACTCACGACGTCCTGGCTTCGTGAACGCGAGGAGATGAAGAATGAACTCTCTGAGCACAAGAAGGCTAAGGAGAAGGCCGAGAGAGATCTGCGCGTGGCCAAGAAGGCTCGCGATTCATTGGTGAGGAGGTTAGACGGCATACTGATGGGGGAAGGGTGGTGGGAGCAAAATAGAAGGGGAGGGTGAAGAGAGATGGTGATTTATTGGTGAGGAGGTTAGACGACATACTGATGGGGGAAGGGTGGTGGGAGTAAAATGCTAGACTAGATCCAATAGTGAGGAGGTTAGACGGCATACTGATGAGGGTAGGGGGGTGGGAGTAAAATTCTAGATTGGATTCATCGGTGACGGGGTTAGACGACATACTGATGGGGGAAGGGTGGTGGGAGTAAAATGCTAGACTAGATCCAATAGTGAGGAGGTTAGACGGCATACTGATGAGGGTAGGGGGGTGGGAGTAAAATTCTAGATTGGATTCATCGGTGACGGGGTTAGACGACATACTGATGGGGGAAGGGTGGTGGGAGTAAAATGCTAAACTGGATTCAATGGTGAGGAGGTTAGACGACATACTGATGGGGGAAGGGTGGTGGGAGTAAAATGCTAAACTGGATTCAATGGTGAGGAGGTTAGACGACATACTGATGGGGGAAGGGTGGTGGTAGTAAAATGCTAGATTGGATTCATCGGTGCCGGGGTTAGACGACATACTGATGGGGGAAGGGTGGTGGGAGTAAAATGGAAGGGGAGGCTGGAGAGAGATGGCGATTCATTGGTGAGGAGGTTAGATGGCATACTGATGGGGGTAGAGTGGTGGGAGTAAAATGCTAGACTGGATCCAATAGTGAGGAGGTTAGACGGCAGACTGGTGGGATGATGGGAGTAGAATGCTAAACTGGATTCATTGGTCAGGGGGTTAGACGACATACTGATGGGGGAAGGGTGGTGTAAGCAGAATGGAAGGGGAGGCTGATAAGAGCTCGCAATTCATTGGTGAGGAGGTTAGACGGCATACTGATGGGGGAAGGGTGGTGGGAGTATAATGCTAAACTGGATTCAATGGTGAGGAGGTTAGACGACATACTGAATGGGGGAAGGGTGGTGGGAGCAAAATAGAAGGGGAGGCTGGAGAGAGATGGTGATTTATTGGTGAGGAGGTTAGACGACATACTGATGGGGGAAGGGTGGTGGGAGTAAAATGCTAGATTGGATTCATCGGTGACGGGGTTAGACGACATACTGATGAGGGAAGGGTGGTGTAAGCAGAATGGAAGGGGAGGCTGGAAAGAGTTGGTGATTCATTGGTGAGAAGGTTAGACGACATACTGATGGGGGTAGAGTAGTGGGGATAAAATAGTAAACTGGATAGAGAAGTTTAGCAGCAATTGAGGATTTGACGGAATGCCAAAGGGCCGAGACTGAGACTGAGCAAATATCGTAAAGATTTCTGATAGACATTTCATGAAAGAACCTTGCAAATGTTCATTTCACGAAAGAAACTTTTTCAGAGGCCATTTCTAAGAAAATCTTGGCATTCTTGAACGAATGTCGTAAAGAATTCATTCATTGTAGACATTTCATGAAGCACCTATATAAATGCTCATTTCATGAAAGAACTGTTTTAGAAATATGTGACTTAATCATTTCCTGAAACATAAAATATATCGTAAAGATTTCATTCATTGTAGACATTTCATGAAACAACCATCTAAATGCTCATTTCAGGAAATAATCTTTTTAGAAATGTGACTTAGTGATTTCCTGAAACATAACCGAATGAAATAATGTGAATTTTTGGGACAATTCCTTCAACATTTAATCCAATATTTTCCTCACATTTATCTATATTTCTTTGCATTCTGCAAATCTATACTCTCGTGTGTAGTGTCATGATTATTATGAATATTGCATGTTGAGTGCATGTGTACTACTATTGTTATTTGTATGTCTGTTGTATATTGTAAACAAAACGTCTGACTGGGTCTCCTCATATATTTTTCACTTGCACTAAAATATACTTTGATTTCATTAACTGCATTTTCAGGGCAACTCTTGAAGGTTTGTGTATTTTGAGGGCTTCTTTTAAAGGTTTGTTTACTTATTGAGGGACACTTTAAAGGTTTGTGAACTTTTTTGAGGGCTACTTTTAAAGGTTTGTTTACTTTTGAGGGTCACTTTAAAGGTTTGTGTACTTTTTGAGGGACACTCTTGAATGTTTGTGTATCTTGAGGGCTACTTTTAAAGGTTTGTGTACTTTTTGAGGCCCATTCTTGAAGGTTTGTGTATTTTGAGGGCTACTTTTAAAGGTTTGTTTACTTTCTGAGGGCCACATTTAAAGGTTGTGAACTTTTTGAGGGCCACATTTAAAGGTTTGTGTAATCTTTGAGGGCCACTTGTAAAGGTTTGTTTACTTTTTGAGGGCCGCTTTCAAATGTTTGTGTTTTCTTTGACGGCCACTTTTAAAGGTTTGTGCACTCTTTGACGGCCACTTTTAAAGGTTTGTGTTCTCTTTGACGGCCACTTTTAAAGGTTGTACACTCTTTGAGGGCCTTTTTTAAAGGTTTATGCACTCTTTGGGGACCACTTTTAAAGGTTGTACACTCTTTGAGGGCCACTTTTAATGGTTTGTGTACTCTTTGAGGCCACTTTTAAAGGTTTATGCACTCGTTGAGGGCCACTTTTAAAGGTTTGTGCCCTTTTTGATGGCCACTTTTAAAGGTTTGTGTAATCTTTGAGGGCCACATTTATAGGTCTGTGTACTATTTGAGGGCCACTCTTGATTTGTTTACTCAGAGGGCCACTCTTGAAGGTCTCTGTATTCCTTGGCCCTTTAATTCGAACATTTGCAGAGATTTTAAGAAAAATAAGTTTATATTTTGGTTTTATTGTTAGAAATTGGATTTTGTGTGATTGGAGTTATTGATATCATTATCATTATCACAAAACATATTTTGATAGAGAAAAAATCAACGGCCAATACTCAATATAGCAAGGTTGTAATATTATTATTATTATTATTATTATTATTATTATTATTATTATCATTATTATTGCTTGCTAAGCTACAACCCTAGTTGGAAAAGAATGCTGTAAGCCCAGGGGCCCCAATAGGGAATATAGCCCAGTGAGGAAATGAAACAAGGAAAAATAAGATATTTTAAGAAGAGTAATAGCATTAAAATAAATATTTCCCATATAAACTATAAAAACTTTAACAAAACAAGAGGAAGAGAAATCATCATTATTATTATTATTATTATTATTATTATTATTATTATTATTATTACTTGCTAAGCTACAACCCTAGTTGGAAAAGCAGAATGCTATAAGCCCCTGGGCCCCAACAGGGAATATAGCCCAGTGAGGAAATGGAACAAGGAAAAATAAGATATTTTAAGAAGAGTAATAATATTAAAATAGATATTTCCCATATAAACTATAAAAACTTTAACAAAACAAGAGGAAGAGAAATCATCATTATTATTATTATTATTATTATTATTATTCTTATTATCATAACTTTCTCATTTCTGTTTATTAATTAAAAGTATATAAAATCAATGCAAAGTTTCCCATCTAAGAAACCGTATAAAAGAAATCAAAACATTTAAAATTGTGCGGTAAATTTATATAGAGACAAATTTTCGAAAGCTTTCATACAATTCGTGTTTTGAAGCGACACCATTTCATTCAGGAAATAGTCGTCGTAAATCACTGTTAGAGCGTTGTTCAACCAAACAGCTATTAAGAAATAATCATAAGAATAATAAGTAATGAGAATTCTGACGTCTAGCCACAATGTAACTTAGACTTGCCTATGTTTAGATTCCAATATGGCAGTCTGAAAGACGAGCTGGACATAGTTGTGGTGGCGTGTTGGTAACGTCCTCGCCTGGTGATCGCCAGACTGGGGTTCAAGTACTGCTCAAACTCGTTAGTTCTTTTAGTCTATGCAACCTCAATATCCTTTTGAGCCTATAGGTCTATCTGCTGAGTCATCAGCAGCCATCGCCTGGTCCTCCTTGGTCTTAGTTTGAGTGGAGATGGGGTTTGGGCGCAGATCAATATGGTCTGTCTCTAAGGGTATTGTCCTGCTCGATAGGGAAATGTCACTGTCCCTTGCCCCTGCCATTCATGAGTGGCCTTTAAACCTTTAAACGACATACTGGGCTTATATACAAACGGTTGAGGATAACAGTGACTTAAAAACTATAACAATATAAAACATGAAATGGCAAGGTTAAGCTGGTTTTTCTATTATCACAGAGAGAGAG
>NC_090755.1:84754142-84758430 GCF_036898095.1 Palaemon carinicauda
TTCCAGTTATAATCCATTGATATTCCAGGGATATTCCACTGATATTCCAGGGATATTCCAGGGATATTCCAGTGATATTCCAGGGATATTCCAGTGATATTCCAGCAATATTACAGTGATATTCCAGCGATATTCCAGGGATATTCCAGTGATATTCCAGGGATATTCCAGTGATATTCCAGGGATATTCCAGGAATATTCCAGGGATATTCCAGCGATATTCCATGGATATTCCAGTGATATTCCAGGATATTCCAGGGATATTCCAGTGATATTCCTAGGATATTCCAGGGATATTCCATGTATATTCCTGGGATATTCCATGGATATTCCAGTGATATTCCAGTGATATTCTATGGATATTCCAGTGATATTCCAGGGATATATCAGTGATATTTCATGGATATTCCAGGGATATTCCAGTGATAATCCAGTGATATTCCAGTGATATTCCAGGGATATTTCAGTGATATTCCAGGAATATTCCAGGGATAGTCCAGTGATATTTCAGGGATATTCCAGTGATATTTCAGGGATATTCCAGTGATATTCGAGGGATATTCCAGGAATATTCCAGGGATATTCCAGTGATATTTCATGGTTATTCCAGTGATATTCCTGGGATATTCCAGGGATATTCCAGTGATTTTCCAGGGATATTCTAGTGATATTCCAGGGATATTCCAGGGATATTCCAGTGATAATCTAGTGATATTCCAGCGATATTCAAGTGATATTCCAGGGATATTCCAGTGATATTCCAGGGATATTCCAGGGATACTCTAGTGATATTCGAGGGATATTCCAGTGATATTTCATGGATATTCCAGTGTTATTCCTGGGATATTCCAGCGATATTCCAGGGATGTTCCAGTGATATGCCAGGGATATTTTAGTGATAATCCAGCGTTAGTCCAGTGATATTCCTGGGATATTCCAGTGATATTCCAGTGATATGCCAGAGATATGCCAGGGATATTCCAGTGATATTCCAGGGATATTCCATGAATATTCCAGTGATATTCCAGGGATATTCCAGTGATATTCCAGGGATATTCCAGTGATATTCCAGGGATATTCCAGTGATATTCCAGCGATATTCCAGTGATATTCCAATGCTATTCCAGTATTATTCATCTATAAATGGAAATGGAGAAATCAGTCAGATATAGAAAATTGAAAAGCTTCTGAGTTCGGTCTTCCCTGAGGCAGTTTTTTTTTTTTTTTTTTTTTTTTTTTGCAATATGTTAATGGAAGCTTAAGCGAATCTTTTGAAATAATGCTATTAATATAACATCATCTTCATGGATAAATGCGTGGGGGCGAGTTGTGTGCAATGTCTTTATCTCAAGTCAAGCCTAAGGGAAGAGAATTATTCTTGGGAAGGAAAAGGTTATTTACGTCAAAGATATTCTTAGGAGGAATTGTGTTTCTGAGGAGATCCGTCTGGTATATAATGGGCATCAATTTAGATGGGAAATCATGCTTTTAAACATGATGGTTTTATTGAAATTATTATTTTCATAATTTAAAAAAAATTATGATTATTATTTTTTTATTATTATTATCATTATTATTATATTTATTATTTTCAATTTTTTTGAATTGTTATTATCAAAATTATCCAAATTTTTAATATATGAAATTATTAAAAAGATTAAGGTTATTATTAAATTTAAAAAGAAAATATTATTATGAAAACTTTTAAGATTGTAAATATTTTAAAAATTGCTGAAAGTATTATTCCATAGAAAACAGGAAGCGGGTACTGAAGGAACAAAACTGCGAGAAACATCGATAGAAATAGGAAAACCAATATTAGTTACGCTGTTAACATCAGCAAAACAGATAAGGACAGAAAGTATAGAAGATAAAACTTTCCCCTATGTCGTTTTGAAGAGGTTTAGAATAAAGAAGTAGGGCCTTCAGCGTTATGAAGCTTCATCTGTGGTGCATAAGGGGGGGAGGGGGGCTGTGGGCTGTGGCACCCTAGCAGTACCAGCTGAACTCGGTTGAGTCCCTTGTCAGGCTGGGAGGAACGTAGAGAGGAGAGGTCCCCCTTTTTTTTTATTTGTTTGATGTCGGCTACCCCCGAAATTGGGGGAAGTGCCTTAGTATATGTATGTATGTATTTGATAGGATCATAGATACATTGTTTTTTATTACGTTTTACCAATATTGATGTGACAGTTTTGAGTAGTCAATTTGTTTGTAATATTGTTTTTGTTTAAATTTGCCAATATTACTGTGGTAGTCTGAAGTAGACAATTTGTTTGTAATATTGTTTTTGTTTACACTTTGCCAATATTACTGTGGTAGTTTGGAGTAGTCAGTTTGTTTGTAATATGTTCGTCATTGGATGAAAATATTAGGATGAATACCTTAGAAATCCTGGTCAGCCATTGACAATATCTTACTTCTACTGTAGTGTATTATTCGGGGTGGGGGGGGGGGGATGGGATGAATATGATACAGAGTAGAGGATAGTGTCAGGGGTGTAAGAATACTACCACCGTACGTCCTGCATGTCTTAGAAAGCGACTAAAAGGACAGCCTAGCTTTTAAGCATAAGACTAGCCCCACTGCTAATAACTGTAGAAACTGCTGCCTTGCAGCTGGACTATTTAGTCAAAGTTTAGGCCCACCGCCAGTAACTGACTAATGACTGCAAGGGCATACGATCTAGAAAACCCTCTGCCAAAGGATAGATCGCGCTTGATGCTACTAGAAGGCGCATCAGGCAACCGACCCCTTAATGTAAGGATAACGGTGGGGAAGAAGAAGAGAGAATAGTGAGGATATTAGTTATTCTGTCACCCTTTTCCATAATTAAGGGCAAAACATAAATAACAGCAGAGACCTGGCTCGGAAGGACTGGTACACCAGCTCTCTTAAATCATGCTTAAGGCAACCGACCCCTTAATGTAGGAATAATGGTGGGAAAGAAGAAGAAGAGAGGAGAGGATAGTTAGGATATTATATATCATATTGTGACCCTTTTCCAAATTTAAAGGAAAAACGTAAATAACAACAAGCCTGGCTCTCTTATATCATGCAGCTGGGTAGTAGGAAAGGTGGTAAGAACCAAAGTTTGGCTGGAATGGAAAGTTTTTTTGTAAAAGGGGATCATTCAAACTTCAGTCGTTCATTCCTATACCCGTGGATTGAGAGAGAGAGAGAGAGAGGAGAGAGAGAGAGAGAGAGAGAGAGAGAGAGAGAGAGAGAGAGAGAGAGAAGGCCTTTTCGTTTATATTTATATGACTGCTTTTATTGTGTTGGAGAACTGAATATTCCTATCTATCTATCTATCTATCTATATACTGAGAGAGAGAGAGAGAGAGAGAGAGCGAGAGAGCGAGAGAGAGAGATTTTATCATCGTTTTTATATTAACATGAAAGTAAATCCTAAGAGAGAGAGAGAGAGAGAGAGAGAGAGAGAGAGAGAGAGAGAGAGAGAGAGAGAGAGAGAGAGAGAGAGATTTTAGCATCGTTTTCAAATTAACATGAAAGTAAACCCTAGAAGAGAGAGAGAGAGAGAGAGAGGAGAGAGAGAGAGAGAGAGAGAGAGAGAGAGAGAGGGAGAGAGAGATTTTAGCATCGTTTCTAGATTAACGTGAAAGTAAATCCTAAGAGAGAGAGAGAGAGAGAGAGAGAGAGAGAGAGAGAGGAGAGAGAGAGAGAGAGAGAGATTAGCATAATTTTCAAATTAACATGAAATTAAATCCTAGGAGAGAGAGAGAGAGAGAGAGAGAGAGAGAGAGAGAAGAGAGAGAGAGTGAGAGAGAGAGAGAGAGAGAGATGAAGTTGGGAAAGTTAACATCAAGCTAGCAAATGCTTCCATAGTTTCTCAATGTCCCCTTTCTTCTTCTTCTTCTTCTTCTTCTTCTTCTTCTTCTTCTTCTTCTTCTTCTTCTTCTTCATCTTGCACAATACGACACGACCCTCGATTTAACCTTCTCCTGTCGATCTCCCTCGTCCCCCTCAGACGGAGCAGAAGAAGCGGGAACGCCTCGAGAAAGAGAAGGAGAAGTCCTCCTCGCTTCTCCTCTACAAGGACAACGCCGAAAGGGCCGAGGCCGACCTCAAGAAGCTGAAGAAGGAAATGGAATCGTCCAAGCAGGACTACGAGGATAAGATCAAGAGTGAGTAGGATGGCGTTGTTGTTGTTATTATTATTATTATTATTATTATTATTATTATTATTTTTATTATTATTATTAAGATAAGCTACAATCCTAGTATATTGATTTATAATTTGTTTTATATATGATATATATATATATATATA
>NC_090755.1:84758930-84778930 GCF_036898095.1 Palaemon carinicauda
GTATTGGACAAAAGAACTTTTTTGTGGTTACGAGGCAAAGTTCTTTATAGCTCCTCTAGCCCGTCTGCCTAGCGGGGAGGTTATAAACGGGCCCAGATTATACAGGGATGCCAGCTTGGGCCTTTTTAGGTGCCAAAAAAACCTCCAAATTGTCCTTTTTTCGAGCTAGATATGAAAAATTTGGCCTATTTTGTGCTAGATATAAAAAATTTGGTTTTTTTTTTCGTGCTAGATATAAAAAATTGGCCTATTTTGTGCTATATATAACAAATTTGGGCCTTTTTTCGTGCTAGATATAATAAATTGGCCTTTTTTCGAGCTAGATATAAAAAAATTTGGCCTATTTTGAGCTAGATATAAAAAATTTGGCCTTTTTACGAGCCAGATATAAAAAATTGGCCTTTTTTGTGCTAGATATAAAAAATCTGGCCTATTTTGTGCTAGATATAAAAAATTTGCCTTATTTTGTGCTAGATATAAAAATCTGGCTTTTTTTCGTGCTAGATATAAAAAATGGCCTATTTTGTTCTAGATATAAAAAGTTTGGCCTATTTGTGCCAGATATAAAAAAATTGGCCTATTTTGTGCTAGATATACAAATATTGGCCTATTTTGTGCTATATATAAAAAATGGCCTTTTTTCGTGCTAGATATAATAAATTGGCCTATTTTGTGCTATATATAACAAATTTGGCCTTTTTTTCGTGCTAGATATAAAAAATTTGGCCTATTTTGTGCTAGATATAAAAAATTGGCCTATTTTGTGCTAGATATAAAAAAGCTGGCCTATTTCAGGCTAGATATAAAATATTGGCCTATTTTGTGCTATATATAATAAATTTGCCCTATTTTGTGCTATATATAAAAAATGGCCTTTTTTCGTGCTAGATATAAAAAATTGACCTATTTCGAGCTAGATGTAAAAAATTGGCATATTTTTTGCTAGATATAAAAGATTTGGCTTTTTTCGTGCTAGATACCAAAAATTCGGGCCTTTTTGAAATTGGTTAGCCTTAAATACTATATTTCGGCCTTTTTCAACTATTAGGTTGGCCTTTTAAAGCTGCAGTTGATCAGACGTTGGCCTTTTCCCATTTGGAAAAGGTTGGCAACCCTGGCCCAGAAGAACGAAAACTTTGGCCTCTAACTTGGGGTAAAGTTCCCGACGTGTAATTTTGAAGGTGATGGGTTGTGGAGGGGGGGGGGGAGAGTTTATGGCTGGGGATGAGGCGTTGCTCAACGCTGGGTGTGGGTTTTATATTATAGATGGATCGTCTGAGAGAGAGAGAGAGAGAGAGAGAGAGAGCGTGTCTCTTGGAGAGCGGTATATTTTTCCACTGGGTGACATTGGGTTGGTGGAGAGAGAGAGAGAGAGAGAGAGAGAGAGAGAGAGAGGTGTCTTTTGAAGAATAATATATTTTTCCACTGAATGATATTAATTTAAGAGAGAGAGAGAGAGAGAGAGAGAGAGAGAGAGTATATCTATTGAATAGAGTTATATTTTAACACAGCGATATATTCGGAGAGAGAGAGAGAGAGAGGAGAGAGAGAGAGAGAGAGTGAGTATCTTTCAGAAGAGCGAGTTATTTTTCTATTGAGTATATATTTTGGTGAGAGAGAGAGAGAGAGAGAGAGAAAGAGAGAGAGAAAGAGAGAGAGAGAGAGAGAGAGAGAGAGAGAGAGAGAGAGAGGAAAATATCTACCTCACCTTCCGTTCCATCCCATGTTCGCCTTGACAATTCCATTAGCCAAGAGAAAGTCCCTCTTGAAAAGTCCAACGTGGGGGCGGGGGGGTGGGGGCGCACATCACCCCCCCCCCTGCCTCATCCTTACCATACACCTGTATATTGGATTGACATCCTTTTGACCCCAGGACCTTTGTGGAAGTGTGATTAGGAAGGCCTAAGTGACTATAGTCAATTCTTTTCAGTGAGGCGGATTTACACCGACTCGCAGGGGTGGCCCATTTAGCTCGGAACAGTTTCCTGATCGCTGATTGGTTGGACAAGATAATTCTAACCAATCAGAGAGCAGGAGACTTTTCCAAGCTAAAAGGCACTGTTGCGAGTCGGTGCAAATCTGCCTCACTCAAAAGAATTGACTCTAGGAGGTCTTACGAAAATTGAATTTTCCACTGAAGGGTCTCGTGTTTGATGTGAGAGAGTTATGAACCAGGAGAAGGAAGCGAATGATATCAAAGGACAAGTAATTAGGTTTAAGAAAGCCGGGCAAATATTTATATGTGGAAAACAACGCTTAATAGTTAGGTCTGAAGAAAAGATTATTATTATTATTAAAAGCCAAGCTACAACCCTAGCTGGAAAAGCAAGATGCTATAAGCCAAGGGCTCGAATAGGGAAATAGCCTAGTGAGGAAAGGAAATAAGGAAATAGATAAGCTACAAGAGAAGTAATAATAATTCAAATAAATATTTTAAGAACAGTAACAACATTAAATTAGATCTTTTATATATAAACTATAAAAAAAGTCAAAACAAACAAGAGGGAGAGAAATAAAATAGTACCCTCAAGCAAGAGAAAAATGGGCCAATGATTATGTTTAAAGGCCACTCATGAATGGCTGAGACAAGGAACAGACATTGCCCTAGCTGGACAATACCCTTGAGACTGACTTATTACATATGATCAGTGCCTACGCTAGGACCAAGGATGGCCAGGCAATGGCTGCTGATTACATAGCAAATAGACCTACAGGCTCTCCCAAAACCCCGCATCCTTAGCGCGCAAGGATAGAGAAGTTGCAGCGACTAAAGGAACTAACGAGCAGTTTAAGCCCCTGTCGTCTGTGTTTTAGAATAATTTATTATTATTATTATTATTATTATTATTACTGGCTAAGCTACAACTCTAGCTGGAAAAGAAGGATGCTACAAGCCCAGGGGCTCCACCAGGGAAAATAGCCCAGTGAGGAAAGGAAACGAAGAAAAATAAAATATTTTAAAGAGCAACATTAAAATAAATATCTCCTATATAAACTATAAAAACTTTAACAAAACAAGAGGAAGAGAATTAAGATAGAATAGTGTGCCCAAGTGTACCCTCAAGCAAGAGAACTCTAACCCAAGACAGTGGAAACCAATGGTACAGAGGCTATGGCACTACCATTACGCAGCAATTATTCAACCAATTTCAATGAATCTTGGTGGACCAATTACTCAACCAATTCCAACGAATCTTGGTGGACCAATTACTCAACCAATTCCAACGAATCTTGGTGGACCAATTACTCAACCAATTCCAACGAATCTTGGTGGACCAATTACTCAACCAATTCCAACGAATCTTGGTGGACCAATTACTCAACCAATTCCAACGAATCTTGGTGGACCAATTACTCAACCAATACCAACGAATCTTGTGGACCAATTACTCAACCAATTTCAACGAATCTTGGTGGACCAATTACTCAACCAATTCCAACGAATCTTGGTGGAACAATTACTCAACCAATACCAACGAATCTTGTGGACCAATTACTCAACCAATTTCAACGAATCTTGTGGACCAATTACTCAACCAATTCCAACGAATCTTGGTGGACCAATTACTCAACCAATTCCAATGAATCTTGGTGGACCAATTACTCAACCAATTCCAACGAATCTTGGTGGACCAATTACTCAACCAATTCCAACGATTCTTGGTGGACCAATTACTCAACCAATTCCAACGAATCTTGGTGGACCAATTACTCAACCAATTGCAACGCATCTTGGTGGACCAATTACTCAACCAATTCCAACGATTCTTGGTGGACCAATTACTCAACCAATTGCAACGCATCTTGGTGGACCAATTACTCAACCAATTCCAACGATTCTTGGTGGACCAATTACTCAACCAATTCCAACGCATCTTGGTGGACCAATTACTCAACCAATTCCAACGATTCTTGGTGGACCAATTACTCAACCAATTCCAACGAATCTTGGAGGACCAATTACTCAACCAATTCCAACGAATCTTGGTGGACCAATTACTCAACCAATTCCAACGAATCTTGGAGGACCAATTACTCAACCAATTCCAACGAATCTTAGAGGACCAATTACTCAACCAATTCCAACGATTCTTGGTGGACCAATTACTCAACCAATTCCAACGAATCTTGGTGGACCAATTACTCAACCAATTCCAACGATTCTTGGTGGACCAATTACTCAACCAATTCCAACGAATCTTGGTGGACCAATTACTCAACCAATTCCAACGATTCTTGGTGGACCAATTACTCAACCAATTCCAACGCATCTTGGTGGACCAATTACTCAACCAATTCCAACGCATCTTGGTGGACCAATTACTCCACCAATTCCAACGCATCTTGGTGGACCAATTACTCAACCAATTCCAACGCATCTTGGTGGACCAATTACTCAACCAATTTCAACGAATCTTGGTGGACCAATTATTCAACCAATTCCACCGAATCTTGGTGGACCAATTACTCAACCAATTCCAACGATTCTTGGTGGACCAATTACTCAACCAATTCCACCGAATCTTGGTGGACCAATTACTCAACCAATTCCACCGAATCTTGGTGGACCAATTACTCAACCAATTGCAACGAATCTTGGTGGACCAATTACTCAACCAATTCCACCGAATCTTGGTGGACCAATTACTCAACCAATTCCAACGAATCTTGGTGGACCAATTACTCAACCAATTCCAACGATTCTTGGTGGACCAATTACTCAACCAATTCCAACGAATCTTGGTGGACCAATTACTCAACCAATTCCAACGAATCTTGGTGGACCAATTACTCAACCAATTTCAACGAATCTTGGTGGACCAATTACTCAACCAATTCCAACGATTCTTGGTGGACCAATTACTCAACCAATTGCAACGCATCTTGGTGGACCAATTACTCAACCAATTCCACCGAATCTTGGTGGACCAATTACTCAACCAATTCCAACGATTCTAGGTGGACCAATTACTCAACCAATTGCAACGCATCTTGGTGGACCAATTACTCAACCAATTCCAACGAATCTTGGTGGACCAATTACTCAACCAATTCCACCGAATCTTGGTGGACCAATTACTCAACCAATTTCAACGAATCTTGGTGGACCAATTACTCAACCAATTGCAACGCATCTTGGTGGACCAATTACTCAACCAATTTCAACGAATCTTGGTGGACCAATTACTCAACCAATTGCAACGCATCTTGGTGGACCAATTACTCAACCAATTTCAACGAATCTTGGTGGACCAATTACTCAACCAATTCCACCGAATCTTGGTGGACCAATTACTCAACCAATTCCAACGCATCTTGGTGGACCAATTACTCCACCAATTGCAACGCATCTTGGTGGACCAATTACTCAACCAATTCCAACGCATCTTGGTGGACCAATTACTCCACCAATTGCAACGCATCTTGGTGGACCAATTACTCAACCAATTCCAACGCATCTTGGTGGACCAATTACTCCACCAATTCCACCGAATCTTGGTGGACCAATTACTCAACCAATTCCAACGATTCTAGGTGGACCAATTACTCCACCAATTGCAACGCATCTTGGTGGACCAATTACTCAACCAATTCCAACGCATCTTGGTGGACCAATTACTCCACCAATTCCACCGAATCTTGGTGGATCAATTACTCAACCAATTCCAACGATTCTAGGTGGACCAATTACTCCACCAATTGCAACGCATCTTGGTGGACCAATTACTCAACCAATTCCAACGCATCTTGGTGGACCAATTACTCCACCAATTGCAACGCATCTTGGTGGACCAATTACTCAACCAATTCCAACGATTCTAGGTGGACCAATTACTCCACCAATTGCAACGCATCTTGGTGGACCAATTACTCAACCAATTCCAACGCATCTTGGTGGACCAATTACTCCACCAATTCCACCGAATCTTGGTGGACCAATTACTCAACCAATTCCAACGATTCTAGGTGGACCAATTACTCCACCAATTGCAACGCATCTTGGTGGACCAATTACTCAACCAATTTCAACGAATTTTGGTGGACCAATTACTCAACCAATTGCAACGCATCTTGGTGGACCAATTACTCAACCAATTTCAACGAATCTTGGTGGACCAATTACTCAACCAATTGCAACGCATCTTGGTGGACCAATTACTCAACCAATTTCAACGAATCTTGGTGGACCAATTACTCAACCAATTCCACCGAATCTTGGTGGACCAATTACTCAACCAATTCCAACGCATCTTGGTGGACCAATTACTCCACCAATTGCAACGCATCTTGGTGGACCAATTACTCAACCAATTGCAACGCATCTTGGTGGACCAATTACTCCACCAATTGCAACGCATCTTGGTGGACCAATTGCTCAACCAATTCCAACGCATCTTGGTGGACCAATTACTCCACCAATTCCACCGAATCTTGGTGGACCAATTACTCAACCAATTCCAACGATTCTAGGTGGACCAATTACTCCACCAATTGCAACGCATCTTGGTGGACCAATTACTCAACCAATTCCAACGCATCTTGGTGGACCAATTACTCCACCAATTGCAACGCATCTTGGTGGACCAATTACTCAACCAATTCCAACGATTCTAGGTGGACCAATTACTCCACCAATTGCAACGCATCTTGGTGGACCAATTACTCAACCAATTCCAACGCATCTTGGTGGACCAATTACTCCACCAATTGCAACGCATCTTGGTGGACCAATTACTCAACCAATTCCAACGATTCTAGGTGGACCAATTACTCCACCAATTGCAACGCATCTTGGTGGACCAATTACTCAACCAATTCCAACGCATCTTGGTGGACCAATTACTCCACCAATTCCAACGCATCTTGGTGGACCAATTACTCCACCAATTCCACCGAATCTTGGTGGACCAATTACTCAACCAATTCCAACGATTCTAGGTGGACCAATTACTCCACCAATTGCAACGCATCTTGGTGGACCAATTGCTCAACCAATTCCAACGCATCTTGGTGGACCAATTACTCCACCAATTGCAACGCATCTTGGTGGACCAATTACTCAACCAATTCCAACGATTCTAGGTGGACCAATTACTCCACCAATTGCAACGCATCTTGGTGGACCAATTACTCAACCAATTCCAACGCATCTTGGTGGACCAATTACTCCACCAATTCCAACGCATCTTGGTGGACCAATTACTCCACCAATTCCACCGAATCTTGGTGGACCAATTACTCAACCAATTCCAACGATTCTAGGTGGACCAATTACTCCACCAATTGCAACGCATCTTGGTGGACCAATTGCTCAACCAATTCCAACGCATCTTGGTGGACCAATTACTCCACCAATTGCAACGCATCTTGGTGGACCAATTGCTCAACCAATTCCAACGCATCTTGGTGGACCAATTACTCCACCAATTGCAACGCATCTTGGTGGACCAATTGCTCAACCAATTCCAACGCATCTTGGTGGACCAATTACTCCACCAATTGCAACGCATCTTGGTGGACCAATTGCTCCACCAATTGCAACGCATCTTGGTGGACCAATTACTCAACCAATTGCAACGCATCTTGGAGGACCAATTACTCAACCAATTCCAACGAATCTTGGTGGACCAATTGCTCAACCAATTCCAACGAATCTTGGTGGACCAATTACTCAACCAATTCCAACGAATCTTGGTGGACCAATTGCTCAACCAATTGCAACGCATCTTGGTGGACCAATTACTCCACCAATTGCAACGCATCTTGGAGGACCAATTACTCAACCAATTCCAACGAATCTTGGTGGACCAATTACTCAACCAATTGCAACGCATCTTGGTGGACCAATTGCTCCACCAATTGCAACGCATCTTGGTGGACCAATTACTCAACCAATTGCAACGCATCTTGGTGGACCAATTGCTCAACCAATTGCAACGCATCTTGGTGGACCAATTGCTCAACCAATTGCAACGCATCTTGGTGGACCAATTACTCCACCAATTGCAACGCATCTTGGTGGACCAATTACTCCACCAATTCCAACGAATCTTGGAGGACCAATTGCTCAACCAATTGCAACGCATCTTGGTGGACCAATTACTCAACCAATTCCAACGAATCTTGGTGGACCAATTACTCCACCAATTCCAACGAATCTTGGAGGACCAATTACTCCACCAATTCCAACGCATCTTGGAGGACCAATTACTCAACCAATTCCAACGAATCTTGGTGGACCAATTACTCAACCAATTCCAACGAATCTTGGTGGACCAATTACTCAACCAATTCCAACGAATCTTGGTGGACCAATTACTCAACCAATTCCAACGAATCTTGGAGGACCAATTACTCAACCAATTCCAACGAATCTTGGAGGACCAATTACTCAACCAATTCCAACGCATCTTGGTGGACCAATTACTCAACCAATTCCAACGCATCTTGGTGGACCAATTACTCAACCAATTCCAACGCATCTTGGTGGACCAATTACTCCACCAATTCCAACGAATCTTGGAGGACCAATTACTCAACCAATTCCAACGAATCTTGGTGGACCAATTACTCAACCAATTCCAACGAATCTTGGAGGACCAATTACTCAACCAATTCCAACGAATCTTGGTGGACCAATTACTCAACCAATTCCAACGCATCTTGGTGGACCAATTACTCAACCAATTCCAACGCATCTTGGTGGACCAATTACTCCACCAATTCCAACGAATCTTGGAGGACCAATTACTCAACCAATTCCAACGCATCTTGGTGGACCAATTACTCAACCAATTCCAACGCATCTTGGTGGACCAATTACTCCACCAATTCCAACGAATCTTGGAGGACCAATTACTCCACCAATTCCAACGAATCTTGGTGGACCAATTACTCAACCAATTCCAACGAATCTTGGAGGACCAATTACTCCACCAATTCCAACGAATCTTGGTGGACCAATTACTCAACCAATTCCAACGAATCTTGGAGGACCAATTACTCAACCAATTCCAACGAATCTTGGAGGACCAATTACTCAACCAATTCCAACGCATCTTGGTGGACCAATTACTCAACCAATTCCAACGCATCTTGGTGGACCAATTACTCAACCAATTCCAACGCATCTTGGTGGACCAATTACTCCACCAATTCCAACGAATCTTGGAGGACCAATTACTCAACCAATTCCAACGAATCTTGGTGGACCAATTACTCCACCAATTCCAACGAATCTTGGAGGACCAATTACTCAACCAATTCCAACGAATCTTGGTGGACCAATTATTCAACCAATTCCAACGCATCTTGGTGGACCAATTACTCAACCAATTCCAACGCATCTTGGTGGACCAATTACTCCACCAATTCCAACGAATCTTGGTGGACCAATTACTCAACCAATTCCAACGAATCTTGGAGGACCAATTACTCAACCAATTCCAACGAATCTTGGAGGACCAATTACTCAACCAATTCCAACGCATCTTGGTGGACCAATTACTCAACCAATTCCAACGCATCTTGGTGGACCAATTACTCAACCAATTCCAACGCATCTTGGTGGACCAATTACTCCACCAATTCCAACGAATCTTGGAGGACCAATTACTCAACCAATTCCAACGAATCTTGGTGGACCAATTACTCCACCAATTCCAACGAATCTTGGAGGACCAATTACTCAACCAATTCCAACGAATCTTGGTGGACCAATTACTCAACCAATTCCAACGCATCTTGGTGGACCAATTACTCAACCAATTCCAACGCATCTTGGTGGACCAATTACTCCACCAATTCCAACGAATCTTGGAGGACCAATTACTCAACCAATTCCAACGCATCTTGGTGGACCAATTACTCAACCAATTCCAACGCATCTTGGTGGACCAATTACTCCACCAATTCCAACGAATCTTGGAGGACCAATTACTCCACCAATTCCAACGCATCTTGGAGGACCAATTACTCAACCAATTCCAACGAATCTTGGTGGACCAATTACTCAACCAATTCCAACGAATCTTGGTGGACCAATTACTCAACCAATTCCAACGAATCTTGGTGGACCAATTACTCAACCAATTCCAACGAATCTTGGAGGACCAATTACTCCACCAATTCCAACGCATCTTGGAGGACCAATTACTCAACCAATTCCAACGCATCTTGGAGGACCAATTACTCAACCAATTTCAATGAATCTTGGTGTACATGTGAGGTATGACCCAAGGACAAATCCATTAGATTTTGAAGAAAGTACATCGAAGTACAAGTACTCAGTGGAGTTAAGAGCAAAATAAGACTGCTTGGCGTGGCGGAGGCATGCTCTCTACTGAGTGCCTCCTCTAGTTAGGTCTCAGGAAGAAGGGGTCATTGATAAAGGCCGAGAGTTAGGTCCGAGAAATGGTCAATAATTAGCTCTGAGGGAAATGATCAGTGCTTAGGTTTGATAAAGAAAAATGCCGATAGTTAGATCCAAGAAATGGTCAATAATTAACTCTGAGGCAAGGTCTCAGTAATTAGGTCTGATAAATAAAGAAGAAAAAAGGGTATATAATTAGGGCAAAGAAGGAAGCGTTAATTGTTAGGTCTGGTTAAGAAGGTCCGGTTAATATATCTGAAAAAAGAAATTCTAATGATTAGGTGTTGGTAAAAAGTGCCTATATTCAAGTTGGATGATAAAGGGCTGGTAGTTAAGTGAGAGAGAGAGAGAGAGAGAGAGAGAGAGAGAGAGAGAGAGAGAGAGAGAGAGAGAAAATAATGGGTATCCATAAAACAAGATTAAAATAATTCAGTAAAGAAGGAAATTTCACGTAAAAAGAGAGAGAGAGAGAGAGAGAGAGAGAGAGAGAGAGAGAGAGAGAGAGAGAGAGAGAGAGAGAGAGAGAGAGAGAATAATGGGTATCCATAAAACAAGATGAAAATAATACTAAAGAAGGAAATTTCACGTAGAGAGAGAGAGAGAGAGAGAGAGAGAGAGAGAGAGAGAGAGAGAGAGAGAGAGAGAGAGAGAGAGAATAATGGGTATCTATAAAGCAAGATTAAAATAATTCTCTAAAGAAGGAAATTTCACGTAAAAGAAGAGAGAGAGAGAGAGGAGAGAGAGAGAGAGAGAGAGAGAGAGAGAGAGAGAGAGAGAGAGAGAGAGAGAGAGAGAGAGAGAGAGAATAGGGCTAATGGTATCGATAAAGCTAGATTAAAATAATTTTCTAAAGAAGGAAGTTTCACGTAAAAGAGAGAGAGAGAGAGAGAGAGAGAGAGAGAGAGAGAGAGAGAGAGAGAGAGAGAGAGAGAGAGATATCATTTTTGGTTCTCAAAAGAACTATAACACACACATAGTAAATCGGGTCCAATCAAATAGGCTAACCCAAAATCCGATTACCTCGAGCTCTTATTGGCTGAATGTAAGGCCCATAATCCTATTAGCTAAGAAGGCAATTCCCGCCCTACTGGAATGCAATCAATGTTGTATGTCTCCTTCTTCTTCTTCTTCTTCTTCTTCTTCTTCTTCTTCTGTGCTCAGGGCCACATGATTTGTTTCTTGGGGCCAAACAGAAATTTGCAACATTAGGCAATTTTTTTTTCATGTTTTATGTATGTTCGTAAAGTATATATGCATGTATATGTGTATATATACATTTATAGGCTTTCATCTTTATGAATGTTTGATAATCGTACGCACGCGCACAAACTCACACATTTATATGCATGTGTATATATATATATATATATATATATATATATATATATATATATATATTTATGTATGTATATATGTATGCATGCATATATATATACATATATATGTATGTATATATATGTATATGTATATATATATATATATATATATATATATATATATATATATATATATATATATATTTATGTTTGTATGTATGTATGCATATATATATGTATATATATATATATATATATATATATATATATATATATATATATATATATATTTATGTTTGTATGTATGTATGCATATATATATATATATATATATATATATATATATATATATATATATATATATATATATATGTATGTATATGTATGTATATGTGTATATATATAGATTGAGATACATACTGTATATACAGTATGTATATATATATATATATATATATATATATATATATATATATATATACATACATACATACATACATATATATATATGTATATATATATATATATATATATATATATATATATATATATATATAATTTTGCACTTGTTCCTCTTGATAGAATCTCCAGTATAGTAGAGGACAACATTTTCAAAATAATCCCGGGATCAAGATCAAACGGAAATGATTCAATACATGAATTAGAAGTTTCAAAACCACGTTGAAAAATATCGGTTCTGTATTTTTATGAACCTCAGACTTCAGACTTCAGACTTCCGTCTTATTTGAAATTACCTTATTGAGCGAAATTTCAAAATGCTTCGTTCAGAGAACCTATACTAGATTTTTTGTAATGAGGCGCATTTGCACCGACTCGCAGGGGTGCCCTTTTAGCTCGGAAAAAAAGTTTCCTGCTAGCTGATTGGTTAGAATTATTTTCTCCAACCAATCAGCGATTAGGAAATTTTTTTCCGAGCTAATAGGGCACTCCTGCGAGTCAATGCAAATGCGCCTCATTAAAAAAATTGACTATAGTTTAATTAGAAATGTGAAGAATGAGAGAATTGCTAGTTAGGGACTTTCGAACGATAATCACTGAATTCAGGTATCACCAGTTTTGATGTATGCTGTACAAGCTATGAAAATAAGAATATGATCAATTATGAAAAATGTCTTAATACTAATAATGATTCTTAATTTGAAGTTACGTCATATTCAAGCTATAAAAATAGGAATATGATCAATTATGAAAAAAAAAGTCAACACAAATGAGGATTTTTTATTACAAGTTACATCATATTAAAGGTATGAAAATAAAAACATGATCAATTATAGAAAAAACATCATATTAATGTACCAATACAATTTTGTCATATGAATTTACATCATAATCAATTTATGAAAATAAAAATATGATCAATTATTAAAAAAGAAAATGCCATAATACCAAAAAGTTTTTTTTTTCTTTTTTTTGTAAATTGGTAGACTTAGTTCGGCGAGTCTAAATTTTTTTTTTCTAATATCATAATGCCAAAAAGAACCAGTTAATTTTTTTTTATATATATTGTTAAATTGGTAGACTTAGTGTGGTGAATTTCAAGTATTTCCAAAATGTTTCATTAGTGTGCACTATGTTTATCAATGCTTGCCTTGAGCGTAACCCTCTGGAAAAGTAAGTATCAAAAGGTAATATGTCTATTTGTACTCTTAGCGCGGAGGTGTCCAGCGGCAGATGGACCTGAAGGTAAAAGGGTGGTTTTTTATTTGATGAAATTAAAAGGTGACCTTTAAAAAAAAAAAAAAAAAAAAAAAAAAAAAAAAAAAAAAAAAAAAAAAAAAAAAAGGAGAAAAGCCTAAGTTATGCTATAGTCAATTCTTTTTAGTGAGGCAGATTTGCACCGGCTGGCAGTGGTGCCCTTTTAGCTCGGAAAAAGTTTCCTGATCGCTGATTGGTTGGACAAGATAATTCTAACCAATCAGCCAGCAGGAAACTTTCCCGAGCTAAAAGGGCACCGCTGCGAGTAGGTGCAAATGTGTCTTATTAAAAAAAATTGAGTATAGGTTTGGTTATGCAAATTTTAAACAGTAGCCGAGACTTTCATAAATCATCAGTCGAAAAAGCAGAGCATAAGTTATGCTATAGTCAATTCTTTTTAGTGAGGCAGATTTGCACCGGCTCGCAGGGGTGCCCTTTTACCTCGGAAAACTTTACTGATCACTGATTGGTTGGACAAGATAATTCTAACCAATCAGATAGCAGGAAACTTTCCCGAGCTAAAAGGGCCCCGCTGCAAGTCGGTGCAAAATGCGTCTTATTAAAAAAAAATTGAGTATAGATTTGGTTATGCAAATTTCAAACAGTAGCCAAGACTTTCATAAATCCTCTGTTGAAAAAGCAAAGCCTAAGTTATACTAGGTTTGGCTATGCGAATATCTAAGTTACGAAGTCTTTTATAAACCATCACTCATGAATTCACTGCTTTCCACTTAACCTCTGAGCGTAACTTATGCAAACTTTATTTTCCTATTAAGTTTCATTGTTTGGACATTTCAAGGTCACCAATTTCATCTTATCGAAAGCTTTTAATTTTGGGGTATCAAGAACTTGTGCCATGGGCATCTTTTTTTTTTAAAAAAGAGCTTTTGATACCCAAGCCAAAAAATGTATTTCAAAGGCTTCTATTACGACACCTGTTCAGTTAACCACGAATCTACGTATAGGTATTTCTTCTCTCGGTTCCTGTTAAGAAAACCATAATAAGATTATTTTTAAGTAGGAATTGAGAAAATGTTAATTCTGTTCTTCAGGAAATGATAATATGTTTTTTCCATTTTAGTTATATCCATCTGAAGTTTAATTTTTGAATAACACTAATCAAGCCTATTGTAATATGAATATATTTGCCGAATTTATTTGTGAAAAACGGCAAAGACTTTTCATCCCTAGGATTATTGAATGAGTCACTCGTCAATGGATAATTTTTCCATACTTATATAGATTTTTTTTCTTTCGAGTCAAATTGTTGTAGATAAAGAATCTTTCAGTAATATTTGTTTAGCAATACTTTTTTTTTTTAGTTTTGACATAAGACATAATGAAGCATTGGTTGAAATAGATTCCTCATTCAATAAGTTAGTGATGTATAATTACTGGATATTTCCAATTGTTGAATCATGCCCCTTTTAACAACGGAATATTCGATTATCCGAATTGGGTAACTACAGGATAACCAACTGGTTTAAATCACGCTTGTTAAGACAGGGTTTACAAATTAATAATAATAATAAAAAAAAACTTATTTAATTGTTCTTGTTAAGACGACAAAATTGTCAAGTTCATGATAAAAATTATTTTAACATCGTTGAATCTGGTAGATGTTTTTTTTTTCTTACATCGGATTCAACCTTTAGATACGACTGTATTAATTAATCAAAATTCATTAAAAATAAAAAAATTTTAATCGTCATTTTTAAGCCACCAAGGTTACTTAATTTATAATAAGAATTGTTTTAACATTGTTGAATGAGTTAGATTTTCTTCATCGGATTCATAAAAAAACGTATTTTAACATGATTTGTTGAATCACGTAGATTTGTGTCATTGAATTAGTTAAAAAAAGACTTATTTTGACAACATAAGTAGTTGAGTTAGGTAGATTTTCTTCATGAAATTCATTAAAAATATTATTTCAACAACGTGATTAGTTGAATCAGGTAGATTTTCTTCATAGGATTCATTAAAAAAAACATTTCAACAGCATGATTATTTGAAACAGGTAGATTTGCGTCATTGAATTAATTAAAAAACTTATTTTGACAACATAATTCGTTGAATCTTAGATATTTCGGATTCAACCTCTTGTTATGACTATACTAATTAACAATCACACCTGAAATGACATATCCTTAATTAGCCACAAGTGTAAAAGGTTACCTGAACAGGTTGTCAAGCATCGCTTTAACCTGCCCACTCTATACTCAATTTTAAGAGACAGCATCTGCCGAATGCTTTTACATGCGTAGTTATTTAAATATGAGGAAAGCATATGCTTTGCTAGGCTTATATAGTTATTTATAAAGCGCTGGGTGAAGAAAACAATGCTAAAATATTAAACAAATTTATAATATCTGTAATGCTTTACATCACAAGCAACAAGGTTTATTGGGTTCAGTTGAACTAAAAGGTTTGGTGTGAACTGCTCACCATTTCATTTTTATTTTGGCTTACAAATGACGTTGCAAAATCTTCGTTTCTCTAATTGCTATTTTTTTTTAAAAATTAGATTTTAGATGGAATGAGATTCCTAAAAGTGTTTTTAGTTTTGTATTAACGCTTATTTTTTAAAGATAATTTTGTCTTTCTATTTTGTTAAGAATAAATTTTTCCTCTAGGATTTATCCTTAGGATCTTACTACAAATGAATCCTAAATAGGATTAGTTTTTTTTTATATTATCAGTGACAAGAGTCCTAGAGTCACTGTAGGCAGTTATATAGAATATATTTTATCAGCTTATAAATTACTTTTGGTTAAATATTATAGTATCAACATCTTAAATCCTTTAGGATGTAAGATATCAGCCTGCCAAAGCCTTAGCAAATAGTGTAGCATTTTAAGTCCTGTTTAAATTATTTTTAAAACTTAAAAATGTATGACCATTAGGAATTTTTTTAGCCTATGTAAGTTGCTTTTGTATATGTTTTTTAAAACATAAAAATTAAGATAATTTTTAATTTATTTAGCCTATGTAAGTTTTTTGTATATAATCTTTGAAAACTTGAAAATTTAAGACCATTAGGATTTTTTTTTAGCCGGTGAAAGTTGTTTTTGTATATAATTTTTTTTTAACTTAAAAACGTAAACAATTAGGAATTTTTTTTAGCATATTAAAGTTGTTTATGTATATAGGAAGCATTTTAGTGTTTCAGGTCCCACAGTTTTATCCGGTATAAGTTTCTAATACTTTGATCATAAAAAAGTATTAGACATTTAGGAAATCTTATAGTTTGTGAAGTCCTATTCGATATATATATTTTTTTTTATAGTAGCATGATAAATAATATCAGCTTATAAGGTATTGTTAGATTTATGTTTAGGATAATTCTTCCAAAAACCATAAATCATCGTCCCTATAAATTGCTAAAGTTACCCCATCCCGGAGAAAGAAAATAGATTTTATATTTATCATCATTTCCAGCTTTGCATTACTTTTCTAATTCCATTTCTCTCATCCCACGCCCCTTTCCAACTCCCTTCCCTCCTCACCAGGCCCAGCAACACCTTCAGGAGATTCAGGAGCTCCAGTCTCAAGTGACAGAATTCGAGGATAAGTTGGCGGACGCCAGGATCGCCAACGCTAAGTTCAAGAATGACATCATCGATCAGAAGACAAATTATGAAATACAACTTTGCGATCTGCAGACAAAGTTGAACGAGGTGAGTCTGGAATGATTATTTTCATCTGAGTAATTCAGAGTTTGAAGATTTGATAACTCTTGTACACTTAAAAATGTGCCGTAAAAAACCGTAAATGTCTGGCAACATTTATTCCAGGATTTTTTCCAGGAGTGATATTACGGTCACCAACCCGTATTTCAGAGCTCAAAGCTTCAATAACTTTTTTATACTGTTAAAAATGTGCCGTAGAAAACTGTATATGCCTGGCAACATTTATTCCAGGATTTTTTCCAGGAGTGACATTACGGTCACCAACCCGTATTTCAGAGCTCAAAGCTTCAATAACTTTTTTAACCTGTTAAAAATGTGCCGTAAAAACAGTAAATGCCTGGCAACATTTATTAAAAGATTTTTTCCAGGAGTGATATTAAGGTCACCAGCCCGTATTTCAGAGCTCAAAGCTTCAATAACTCTTGTACACTGTTAAAAATGTGCCGTAAAAAACCATAAATGCCTGGCAACATTTATTCCAGGATTTTTTCCAGGAGTGATATTAAGGTCACCAACCCGTATTTCAGAGCTCAAAGCTTTAATAACTTTTGTGTAATGTTGAAAATGTGATGTAAAAAACAGTAAATGCCTGGCAACTTTTATTCCAGGATTTTTACCGTTTTAAAAACGGATATATTGACGTAGAGGAGTGATATTACGGTCACCAACCCGTAATTCAGAGCTCAAAGATTTAATAACTTTTGTACACTGTTAAAGACGTGCCGTAAAAAGAACGGTAAAAATCCTGGAATAAATGTTACCAGGTATTAACTGTTTTGAAAGGGAATCTATTGACGTAAATGAGTGATATTACGGTCACCAAGTAGTAAAGATAATAACAAAATAGGGCAAAAAAAACACGGTCCCCTGTATTTTACTGAAATACGGCTTAGAACAGTATATTTTTACGGAGAACTTCTTATCAAAATTACGTTTTTTTTTTTAAACAGTGTATGTTCACTTGCTTAATTCCAAAGTTTTCATGACTTTTGTGTATTGTTTAGCACGATGTCAGTCTCGGGATCGTAAGCTTGACCTAATTAAGAGGTCAAAGGTTAAATGACCTCGGTAACACATTTAGAACGAGGTCGGTCTTTAATTTCTTATGTTTACCTATATTATTCAAAGGTCATAGGTTAATTGACCTTAGTGAATAGTTTATAAAAAAAATACATTCTTTGAATTATATGTCCATCTACGTCGTTCATAGCTCAAATATCAACTGACCTCGATGAAGTAATGGTGGCTCTATTTTTAGAATTGTCCAAAATACACTTATGTACAGATTTTGATGTCCTTTTAAATTAACAAGTGATTAACGTATTATTCTTGGTACCACCAAGCACCTTTGTCATGGATTTTTACTGAATAGTCTAAAGCTGTAATGTCGAATTACCCTCTACTTGAACCCTCTATCCCCTATTCCAGTACGAAGAGGACAGACTCCTCGTGGGAGGTTCCAGAAGAGTTCCAGGACTCCGAACTCGACTCGAACTCAATTGGCAGAAGGAGAGGGAGGAACAACAGAGACTCATCCAGGAGACTGCCACTCTAGCCAAGGATCTCAGACAGGTGAGAACAGGGTCGTAGCTAAAGTGGGAGGAGGGGAGCCATTTAAAAATGGACCCCCTGATTTCCAAGAGAGGGGAGCCATCAAGAGGGTCGTAGCTAAAAGGGGAGACTTTTGAAAATGGCTCCCTGGTTTCCAAGACATGGGGAGCCTTCAAGAGGGTCGTAGCTAAAGTGGGAAGGGGGGAGCCTTTTGAAAATAATCCCCCTGGTTTCCAAGAGAGGGGAGCCTCCAAGAGGGTCGTTGCTAGAGGGGGAGACTTTTTAAAATAACCCCTGGTTTCCAAGAGATGGGGAGCCTCCAAGGGGGTCGTAGCTAAGGGGGCAGCCTTTTGTAAATAACCCCCTGGTCTTCAAGAGAGGGGAGCCTCCAATAGGGTCGTAGCTAAGGGGAGGGGAGCCATTTGAATATGGAACCCCTGGTTTCCAAGAGAGAGAAGCCTCCAAGAGGGTCGTAGCTAAAGTGGGTAGGAGAGGGAGCTATTTGTAAATGGACCCCCTTGTTTCCAAGAGATGGGAGCCTCCAAGGGGGTCGTAGCTAAAGGGGGAGACTTTTGAAAATAACTCCCTGGTCTCCAAGAGGGTCGTAGCTAAGGGGGAAGCCTTTTGAAAATAACCCCTGGTTTCCAAGAGATGGGAGCCTCCAAGGGGGTCGTAGCTAAAGGGGGAGACTTTCGAAAATAACTCCCTGGTTTCTGAGAGATGGGAAGCCTCCAAGAGGGTCGTAGCTAAGGGGCAATCTTTTTGAAAATAACCCTCTGGTCTCCAGGGGGCCGCCTCCAAAGCAGGATCTAAGGCAGGTGAGAAAAGGTGCGTAGCTAAGAGAGGACTGGGGGAGCCTTTTGTAAATGGTACCCTAGTCTTCAAGAGATGGTAAAAAAAACAAAAGTATGTAAGTATACTTTTAAAATTATGACCAACTCACCACTTAACAGAGTAGTAGGTAAAGGGGCGGGGAAGTTTTTTTTTTTTTTTTTTAAATGACCCTCTGGTCTTCAAGAGAGGGGTCCTCCAAAGCTTGGTCTGAAAATAAAAGTATATAAGTATACTTTTAAAATTATGACCAACTCACAACTTAACAGATTCGTAGCTAAAGGGGTAGGGAAGATGTTTGAAAATGGACCCCTGGTCTCCAAGAGAGGGGGAGGGGGGGGGGGTCCTCCAAAGCAGTGTCAGAAAATAAAAGTAAGAATACATTTGAAATTACCACCAGCTCACAAGGGGAATGGGGATGGGGAAGGGCCTCTATACTAACTCAGGCCCCCAGGGTAATGGGGAGGGGGTCTTTATACTAACTCAGGCCCCCAGGGTAATGGGGAGGGGGTCTTTATACTA
>NC_090755.1:84783930-84788930 GCF_036898095.1 Palaemon carinicauda
TAATAGTTTATATAGGACATATCCGTTTTAACGTTATTACTGTTTTTAGAATGATTTATTGTTAATTTATTCTCATCATTTATTTATTTCCTTATTTCCTTTCCCCACTGGGCTATTTTTCCCTATTGGAGCCCTTGGGCTTATAGCATCTTGCTTTTCCAACTAGGGTTGTAGCTTGGCTAGTAATGATAATAATACCCCAGTTAGAATAAACCTATGACTTTATCTCCCGCAAAGCATGCACAGCTGTTGTGCAGTTTTGCAGGAATAGATTACTCAAAGTTATGCAAGTTATACATTTCATTCAATCGCCTAAATCCATTGCAGTTGCAACGAGACCTTCTGGAGCTTCGTGAAGCCCACGCCAAACTTCGTCAGATCAACGAGAAACTCCGAAGGGAGAAAGACAGGACGGAGGTTGAACGTGAAGCCATGAGGGACAAGTTCTTGGGAACTTCCAGGGAACACCTCAACCAGCAGTCTAAGATGGAGAAGCTGAGCGATGAGGTAAGGAGGAGAGAGAGAGAGAGAGAGAGAGAGAGAGAGAGAGAGAGAGTTACAAGGAGTTGTAAGGATTTTGGATTTTATTTACTGTTTACTACATCCGCTGGAATTCTGTTCGATGTATTTCATATTTTGTTTGTAAAGAAATTATCACATTGAGAGAGAGAGAGAGAGAGAGAGAGAGAGAGAGAGACTCAAATGAAGAAAGCAGAGCAAGGGGAAGGAGAGAGAGAGAGAGAGAGAGAGAGAGAGACTCAAATGAAGAAAGCAGAGCAAGGGGAAGGAGAGAGAGAGAGAGACAGAGAGAGAGAGAGAGAGAGAGAGAGAGAGAGAGAGAGAGACAGAGAGAGAGTTATAAGGAGACTTGAATTCATTTACTGTTATACTGTTCACTACATCCGCTGGAATTCTTTTCGATGTATTTGATATTCGTATGTAAAGAAATTACTGCATTGAGTGGCAGAGAGAGAGAGAGAGAGAGAGAGAGAGAGAGAGAGACTCAAATAAAGAAAGCTGAGAAAGGTAGGCTGGAAATGAGAGAGAGAGAGAGAGAGAGAGAGAGAGAGAGAGAGAGGGGGGGGGGGGAGGAAGGAAGAAAGCAGAGAAAGGCAGGCTGTAATTGAAAGAGAGAGAGAGAGAGAGAGAGAGAAAGTTTAAATTCCAAATTCTGTGAAAAGTCTCCTCCACTATGATTCACCATCAAGGGGCTTAAAATAAAAAATCAGCAATCAGCGAAGAGGCCTTTAAAACAGAACCCAGCATTTTTTCCAGAAAAATAGGAATGATAAAAACGTAATATCACAATACGTCAACATTAATGGCAATTTCCCATTGATGTTCTATTGAGAGCTCTAGAGAACAGATCACACAAAGAGGCATGTGAGAAGCTATTTTCCCTTAATGGAACTCGATGGGTGAAGTAAATAGCAAGGTCGTTAGCCCCCATAGACCAAATGTGTTAAGGATTTCTTTTCATATTTGAGGGAAAACTCTGAATGTTTTTTGGTATTTGCCGCTATTAATAACATTCTAAATGGATGGCTTTATTTTATATATAGTTTATTTTTCGCTGTAATGTTTTTATTGATGTGTGTATTTTAGTTTTATGTATATTGTTACTTGTGTTTTAGATATTTCTTATGCAATTCATAATGCCTTAATGGTTGCATTCCGTAGTGTTATTTTAAGAATAAATAAGTATTTCTCTCTCTCTCTCTCTCTCTCTCTCTCTCTCTCTCCGTAAACTACTGGGTTATTTTTTTTCTAAAATCAAGATACTTTGTATGATAGAATATTAACAGAAGAGAGGACCCTTCTCTCTCTCTCTCTCTCTCTCTCTCTCTCTCTCTCTCTCTCTCCGTAAACTACTGGGTTATTTTTTTTCTAAAATTAAGATACTTTGTATGATAAAATATTAACAGAAGAGAGGACCCTTCTCTCTCTCTCTCTCTCTCTCTCTCTCTCTCTCTCTCTCTCAGAATTTTGGTTACCATATTTGCAATCAATTAAGATTTCTACTACCCTCTTAAGCATTTCAAAATTTTTTCGTTATTCTTCAAATAATTATCCTTTTCCGAAACTTGTATTTGGTCAACCAGAGTAAAAAAAAAAAAAAAAAAACTTTATATTTGATTTACCGAGCTGAAAAATTTTAACATCACTTTCCATTGTCTTAAGTATTTTCTTCATTATGCGTTGTGTTTATCTAATAAGAAATTTCAGTAATTTTAGTTCCGATCGGCTGCCCAATAAGAAATATTATTTTTTATGGTCACGACATTGAAAAAAATCGTATACAATAACGAAATGTCATTTTTGCCTTACGTAATGTGCATATATTTATGAAAAGTTTTCTTACAAACTGTTATGCTATCGCTTTTCATTTACACAAAAAAAAAAAAAAAAATCTTCGCCTCTGCCAAAGTCATTTACAAAAAAAAAAAAAAAAAAAAAAAAAAGTTAAATCTTCGCCTATGCCAAAGTCAACGTTTAAGCTTCTTATACTTAAACCGTGTCATTATCTTCCCATCACTCCGCTCGACGAGTTCATCAAGAAGCCATGAGCCAATTCAGATCTAAATTCGACTCGACATTTTGTCGAAGAGGATGTTGTGGTCGGAAATAGCTCCCCACTTACGTCTCGTCTCCGGCTTCGTGATTTGCCCCCAAATGACAGGGACATTTTCTTCCCTCTAAATTATGAGTCTGCCACCAGGCGGGGTTTCGCCTCAGTTCTCCGCTCGAATATATAAAGCAAGACGCCATCCACTTGCTTTTTTTTATCGTCTTGTATCCGGTTCATCCGTCTTCTTTCTTTATTTATTTTCTTTTAATCGTTTTCCATCTTTTCTTCTTTTGATCTTCTCGTTTGTATTCGTTTCTTCTCTTCCTTTTTCGTTGCGTGCTTGACGATTCTTTTCTTCGTAATTTCAGGACGTCATCCGCTTGCTTTTATTTTATCATCTTGTATCCGGTTCATCCGTCTTATTTCTTTATTTATTTTCTTTTCATCGCTTTCCATCTTTTCTTCTTTTGATCGTTTCGTTTGTATTAGTTTCTTCTCTTCCCTTTTTCCTTGCGCCCTTGACGATTCTTTTTTTTTCGTAATTTCAGGACGCCATCCACTTGCGTTTTTTTATAGTCTTGCATCCGGTTCATACATCTTTATTCTTTATCTATTTTCTTTTCGTCGTTTTCTTCCCTTTCTTCTTGTAATCCTTCAGTTTGTATTAGTCTTCCCTTTTTCATTGCGGTTTGGCGATTTTTTTTTTTCATAATTTCCTTATACAAACTATATTTGTCTTTCTTATATTTTCATGATATGCCTTCATTTCTTATTTAATCCTTCAATTTTTATTCGTTTCTTCTCTTGCCTGGTCCTCCTTGGTCCTAGCTTGGGTGGAGAGGGTGCTTGGGCGGAGAGGGTGCTTGGGCGCTGATCATATGATATATGGCCAGTCTCTAGGGCAATGTATTGCTTGATAGGGCAATGTCACTGTTCCTTGCCTCTGCCACTTATGAGTGGCCTTTAAACCTTTAAACAGTATTTAAACGAAGGCTACAAATTTTCTGCTTCGAGCCGCCACTTAGAGGTTTAAAGGCCGCTCATGAATGGCAGAGGCAAGGGACAGTGACGCTTGTCTCAGAGATGAATGCTCACAATATTTCTTCTTCTTTCAGATGAAAATGGTGAAGGACTTGGCTCCTCTGGTCTTGGGAGAAGGCATTGACGGACGAGACAGTTCAATCACTAGATTACGTGAGTAGATTCATTTTTATATCTGAATATCCTTTGAAAATAGATTTTATCTATAATCCCTGACTTTGAGCTGTCGACCAAGGAAACGCTAAGCCAATGTCTTATCCACTAAGGCAATGAAAGATTGTGCTCTCAAATTATTAGTTTTTGTCTACATAAAACATTTCAAATTTCTGTTTTCATTGAAACGGAGTTACAGAATTGTTTTGGAAGAGAGCCTGTGTGGATTTGAGTGCAAAATAGATTAGTTTGTCTATGGTGTCCATTTACTAAACATGCTTCCACAAAAAAAGAAAAAATGGGCTGTTCATTTCAGACACGTTCACACACACACACACACATATATATATATATATATATATACATATATATATATATATATATATACATATATATATGTATATATATATACTTAAATATATGTATATATATATATGTATATATATACATATATATCTATATACATATATATATATATTATATATATATTATATATATATATATATATATATATTTATATATAGTGTGTGTGTGCGTATGTTTATATATATATATATATATATATATATAAATATATATATATATATATATATAAATATATATATATATGAAATGATAAGAACCATTTTACAGAGTTAATTTTAGACTCTTGTTAGGCTTCCTTTTATGAAGATATACTAATTAAACACTTTTCTATTTATTTCACTAAATCTCTTTACTCATTCAATGGTAGCCGGTGATCCCAAACCGAGAACGAAGGAGGAATTCACAGACGCCCTCAAGAAAGCCTGCAGGACGATGGACGAGATGAAGAGGATGTACAACTTGTTCGACGACAAGGATAGACTAAAGAGGGCGCCATCATTCCGCAGGTGAGTGGCGCATGTGGGTTTTTTTTTTTTTTTTTTTTTTTTGAGATTGCTTGGCCCTTGCGGCCTGGCACGGGCTCTTGCACACTTGCAGCCCGTAGGGTTGTGGTGGCCCAGGGTCAATACAGATATATTGATAGATATAAGATTCTGTCAGGTTTTTTTTTATATACATATTTTTTATACCTGCTTGTTTCCTTTGAGGGTTGTGGTGCCCGATGTGGTGATGGCCCTGACTAGTGTACGCCAGACTGGGGTTCAAGTTCCTCTCAAACTCGTTAGTTTCTTTGTCGCTGCAACCTCGCCATCCTTGTGAGCTAGGGATGGGAAGTTTAGGGAAGCTTGTAGGTCTGTCTGCTGAGTCATCA
>NC_090755.1:84796430-84798930 GCF_036898095.1 Palaemon carinicauda
AGGAAATGATGAATGGAGAAGTATTGAATTAAAAGCCCAAGATAGAGACGACTGGCGAAATCTGACCGCGGCCCTTTGCGTCAATAGGCGAAGTAGGAAATGATGAATGGAGAAGTATTGAATTAAAAGCCCAAGATAGAGACGACTGGCGAAATCTGACCGCGGCCCTTTGCGTCAATAGGCGAAGTAGGAATGATGAATGGAGAAGTATTGAATTAAAAGCCCAAGATAGAGACGACTGGCGAAATCTGACCGCGGCCCTTTGCGTCAATAGGCGAAGTAGGAAATGATGAATGGAGAAGTATTGAATTAAAAGCCCAAGATAGAGACGACTGGCGAAATCTGACCGCGGCCCTTTGCGTCAATAGGCGAAGTAGGAAATGATGAATGGAGAAGTATTGAATTAAAAGCCCAAGATAGAGACGACTGGCGAAATCTGACCGCGGCCCTTTGCGTCAATAGGCGAAGTAGGAAATGATGAATGGAGAAGTATTGAATTAAAAGCCCAAGATAGAGACGACTGGCGAAATCTGACCGCGGCCCTTTGCGTCAATAGGCGAAGTAGGAAATGATGAATGGAGAAGTATTGAATTAAAAGCCCAAGATAGAGACGACTGGCGAAATCTGACCGCGGCCCTTTGCGTCAATAGGCGAAGTAGGAAATGATGAATGGAGAAGTATTGAATTAAAAGCCCAAGATAGAGACGACTGGCGAAATCTGACCGCGGCCCTTTGCGTCAATAGGCGAAGTAGGAAATGATGATGAGAAGTATTGAATTAAAAGCCCAAGATAGAGACGACTGGCGAAATCTGACCGCGGCCCTTTGCGTCAATAGGCGAAGTAGGAAATGATGAATGGAGAAGTATTGAATTAAAAGCCCAAGATAGAGACGACTGGCGAAATCTGACCGCGGCCCTTTGCGTCAATAGGCGAAGTAGGAAATGATGATGGAGAAGTATTGAATTAAAAGCCCAAGATAGAGACGACTGGCGAAATCTGACCGCGGCCCTTTGCGTCAATAGGCGAAGTAGGAAATGATGAATGGAGAAGTATTGAATTAAAAGCCCAAGATAGAGACGACTGGCGAAATCTGACCGCGGCCCTTTGCGTCAATAGGCGAAGTAGGAAATGATGAATGGAGAAGTATTGAATTAAAAGCCCAAGATAGAGACGACTGGCGAAATCTGACCGCGGCCCTTTGCGTCAATAGGCGAAGTAGGAAATGATGAATGGAGAAGTATTGAATTAAAAGCCCAAGATAGAGACGACTGGCGAAATCTGACCGCGGCCCTTTGCGTCAATAGGCGAAGTAGGAAATGATGAATGGAGAAGTATTGAATTAAAAGCCCAAGATAGAGACGACTGGCGAAATCTGACCGCGGCCCTTTGCGTCAATAGGCGAAGTAGGAAATGATGAATGGAGAAGTATTGAATTAAAAGCCCAAGATAGAGACGACTGGCGAAATCTGACCGCGGCCCTTTGCGTCAATAGGCGAAGTAGGAAATGATGAACGGAGAGTACTGAATTAAAAGCCCAAGATAGAGACGACTGGCGAAATCTGACCGCGGCCCTTTGCGTCAATAGGCGAAGTAGGAATGATGAACGGAGAAGTACTGAATTAAAAGCCCAAGATAGAGACGACTGGCGAAATCTGACCGCGGCCCTTTGCGTCAATAGGCGAAGTAGGAAATGATGAACGGAGAAGTACTGAATTAAAAGCCCAAGATAGAGACGACTGGCGAAATCTGACCGCGGCCCTTTGCGTCAATAGGCGAAGTAGGAAATGATGAACGGAGAAGTACTGAATTAAAAGCCCAAGATAGAGACGACTGGCGAAATCTGACCGAGGCCCTTTGCGTCAATAGGCGAAGTAGAAAATGATGAAGGTGGTAGTGCATTAAAAGCTTATGATAGAGACGACTGGCGAAATCAAACCGAGGCCCTTTGTGTCAATGGGCATTGGAGGAGATGACGATGATGATCAGTCAATATTGACTGATGATGATAGATTTTCGAGAGAAATATCCAGAAAATGTTTTAAAGAAGTATAAAAGGTATTCGGGATAAAAGCCGTGAAACATTTTTCGGAGCTTTGAAATACTTCTTAATGGATTTCATGAAGAAACTTGAGATCCCAGTTCCTTTCTTCTTTTTTACTTGTCGAGTTGAAATGTGAATTCTCTCTCTCTCGCTCTCTCTCTCTCTCTCTCTCTCCTCTCTCTCTCAATATATATATGTATATATACATATATATATATATATATATATACATATATATATATATATGTATGTATATATACATATATATATGTATATACAGTATTTATATATATATATATATATATATACAGTATATATATATCTCTGTTCCTTTCTTCTGTTTTACTTGATGAGTCGAAATGAGAATTCTCTCTCTCTCTCTCTCCTCTCTCTCTCTCTCTCTCTTTATATGTATATATATATAATATATATATACAGTATATATATATATATATATG
>NC_090755.1:84803930-84808930 GCF_036898095.1 Palaemon carinicauda
TATAAACTATAAAAAACTTTAACTAAACAAAAGGAAGAGAAATTAGATAGAATAGTGTGCCGGAGTGTACCCTCAAGCAAAAGAACTCTAACCCAAGACAGTGGAAGGCCATGGTATAGAGGCTAAGGCACTATCCAAGACTAGAGAACAATGGTTTGATTTTGGAGTGTCCTTCACCTAGAAGAGCTGCTTACCGTAGCTAAAAGAGAACTAACATAAAATAGTGTGCCCGGGTGTACCCTCAACCAAGAGATTTCTAATCCAAGACAGTGGAAGAACATGTTACAGAGGCTATGGCACTACCCAATACTAGAGAACAATGGTTTGATTTTGGAGTGCCCTTCTCCTAGAAGAGCTGCTTACCAAAGCTAAAGACTCAGTTTAGTCTTTAAACTGAGTCTGTACCATGGTCTTCCACTGTCTTGGATTACAGTTCTCTTGCTTGAGGGTACACTCGGGCACACTATTCTATCTTATTTCTCTTCTTTTTTTTAATATTTTATAGTTTATTTAGGAAATATTTATTTTAACGTTACTAATCTTAAAATCTTATGTATTTCCTTGTTTCCTTTCCTCACTGGGCTATTTTCCCTGTGGGACCCCTTGGGCTTATAGCATCTTGCTTTTCCAACTAGGGTTGTAGCTTAGCAAGTAATAATAATAATAATAATAATAATAATAATAATAATAATGATAATAATAATAATAATAATAATAATTATTATTATTATAATAATAAGGTTATTTTTCTATAGTATATTCGAATTGCGAAAAATATTAAACTTATAAATAGTTTCCAATATATTCCATCTTCTGTTGATATATCTTAGCAATGAATCGATTTTATGGAATAAGATAAAATTCTCTTCAAAAATATCATTTGGAAAATAAGAAAATGTCTGTACCAGTCTTGTTATAGTTATCTTACTTGAAAACAGGAGATTATTATTATTATTATTATTATTATTATTATTATTATTCAACTTCCTCGAATTATTTCAACTAAAAAATAAAAGAAGACAGAATTTAACATTTCAACTTCCTCGAGTTATTTCAACTAAAAAAAAAAAAAAAGGACAGAATTTAACATTTCAACTCTCTCGATTTATTCCAACTAAAAAGAAAAAAAAATATATAGAATTTAACATTTCAATTTTCTCGAGTTATTTCAACTAAGAAGAAAAAAAGACTGAATTTAACATTCTATCTCCCTCGAGTTATTTCAACTAAAAAAGAAAAATAAAGATAGAATTTAACATTTCAATTTTCTCGAGTTATTTCTACCAAAAAATGAAAGCAAAATTTAACATTTCAACTCCCTCGAGTTATTCCAACTAAAAAAGAAAAAAAAAAGTCAGAATTTAACATTTCAACTTCCTCGAGATATTCCAACAAAAAAAAATAGAAATATAAGAAAATAGGATAAAAATCCTTATTTCCTTTCGCAAATTGAAACTCCTTCCTTCCACGACAGAATCTCCACGGGATCCCAGACGAGCGACCTTGACTCCATAGCCGGGGACAAGAAGAAGAAGGGCATCAAAGGGGTCATGTCAAAATTCGGCAAGTCCAGGTCTATTGAAGAGTCTGGAACTGGAAGCTCCATCGTAGGAGCTGGGCTTAAGGTAAGTTAGGAGGAGGTTATGTTTTCGCCCCAGTTTGTTCGTTTGTTTGTGAACAACTTCCTGGACACAATTTTACTCATAGAGTAGTGAAACTTTCAGGCATTAATTATTATGTAGTGTTGTGAAAGTGATTCAATTTTTAAAGTCCTAGGTCAAGGTCAAGGTTAAAAAGTCTGGGACCTGGGCTTAAAGTAAGCTTGATTATTATTATTATTATTATTATTATTATTATTATTATTATTACTCCGCCAACGAAGTTAGGAGGAGATTATGTTTTCGCCCCAGTTTGTCCCTTTGTTTGTGAACAACTTCCTGGCCACAATTGTACTTATAGAGTAGTGAAACTTTCAGGGATTAATTTTTATGTGTTGTTGTGAAAGTGATTCAATTGTGAAAGTCCTAGGTCAAAGGTCAAGGTCAAAGTCGAGCAAAAGGTCGACGGAATTAACCTTAACCTTGAACCCCAAGTTCGCATATGATTGTCTCAGATTACAAGATACGCTTATGGTCTAAATTGATTCTGGGAAAGGCAAGCTGGTTTGGAGAAATAAGCTGCCAATTACTCACGAAAATTACATTTCTTAGAATAATTTTGTGTTATTCAGTAATATCGCAAGTGAATTTTACTTAGAAATACATAAACTCTTTGTTTATGTGTCGCATTTCTTAACGAATACTCACGATAGTTACATTTCTTAAGATCATTCAATGTCTTATTCAGTAATATCTAATGTTTATTTTCCTCAGAAATACAGTACAACCAATTCCATACAATATGTTTACATCTGTCGCATTTCTTAACGAATACTCAGAAAAGTTACATTTCTTAAGATAATTTTATGTCTTATTCAGTCCTATTTTAAGTTAATTTTCCTTAGAAATACGACTATTTTCATACATTTCTCTTTACATGTATCGCATTTCTTACCAATTACTCACGAAAATTCCATTTCTTAAAATAATTTTGTCTTATTCAGTAATATCCTAAGTTAATTTTCCTTAGAAATACAAACAATTACATAAACTCTTTGTTTATATGTGTCACATTTCTTAAAACTCTTTGTTTATGTGTCGCATTTCTTAACGAATACTCACGAAAGTTACATTTCGTAAGATCATTCTATGTCTTATTCAGTAATATTTAATGTTTATTCTACCCGGAAATACAGTAAAATAAATTCCATAAACTCTTTGTTTACATCTGTCGCATTTCTTAACGAATACTCACGATAGTTACATTTCTTAAAAGATCCTATAAATTCCGGATACATTCCTCACCTCTTTGTTTCGTTTCCGTGTTCCCACAGGCCATGGGCGTCGGCGTTGGAGGATCAGGCAGTGACATTCCTACGGATGTGGAGAAGGACTCGGTCAAGGACAAGCTAAAAGGACTCTTTAAGAAGGGACCGCCTACCAGATCTCAAAGGTGAGGGGCCTCGGAGCAAACGTCTTTAATTTCCCTTCGTTTTGATGAATTAATATATTTATTAACAGATATTTTAACAACATATTATTCAATAAAATTATGTACAGCAATTAATTAAAAAATTTAGCATTCTTGATAAGATTATGGCCTTATTTTTTAAAAAATTTGACTGAACAAAATATTCAAGAAAATTATGTACAGGAATTAGTGAATAAATTATATTTTTCACTTTCATTTTCATTACTTAATTTTTTTTCTTGGAGTTTTGACTGAACAAAATATTCAAGAAAATTATGTACAGTGACCTATGAATAAATTGACCATTCTTTTTTTATCAGATGAAGACCTACTTTATAGTGTGTCCTAGATTTTGGATATATTTGATATATTGTGTTATCCCTTAAGCAATCAAAGATCTTAGAAGTTCTTCAAATTTGTGTTATTATTATTATTATTATTATTATTATTATTATTATCATCCAAGCTACAACCCTAGTTGGAAAAGCAAGATGCTATAAGCCCAGGGGCTCCAACAGGGAAAAATAGCCCAGTGAGGAAAGGAAATAAGGAAATAAATAAATGAAGAGAACAAATTAACAATAAATCATTCTAAAATAAGTAACAACGTCAAAACAGACATGTCATATATAAACTATTAACAACATCAAAAACAAATATGTCATAAATAAACTATAAAAAGACTCATGTCCGCCTGGTCAACAAAAAAGCATTTGCTCCAACTTTGAACTTTTGAAGTTCTACTGATTCAACCACCCGATTAGGAAGATCATTCCACAATATTCATTGAACTACCTGTTTAGCTTAATATTTATTACGTTAATTTTTTACTCTTTCATAGCTTATATTTATCAAATTATTCGTTTATCTAACCTATTTAGCTTTTCCTTTCCAATCTTCAAAGATCAAAGTTCTTAGAAGTTCTTCAAATTTATGTTATCACAGTATTCATTGAACTACCTGTTTACCTTAATATTTATTACGTTTTTTTTTTTACTCTTACACAGATTATATTTGTCAAATTATTCGTTTATCCAGTGTTTCCCAACCTTTTTTAAATGAACACCCCAAAATCATATTGGATGTTTTTTTGCAGCCACCTGATGAACTGTATGGATCATGTAGCCCGCTATTGGCTGCTTATAGTTAAGGATCCAAAACAAATGCAAACTTTTCCATTTTAATGGATATCAAAATGAATAACTTAATTTCAGAACATCTTGATTACCCCAAAAATACGGGTCCTTTACCCCACTAGGGTAATATACCCCAGGGTTGGGAAACACTGAATTCTAACCTATTTAGCTTTTCCTTTCCAATCTTATTTTCTAATCTTGATTTCAGCGTGGACAGAGCTAGCGACGTCAACGTGAAAGCCACAGCCAGCAGCTATGATTATGACACAGCATCTTTAGCATCGGTAAGGCAATTGTTTACTTATTTATTCACTTGTTTATTTATTGATCTGAGCTTCAGAAGTAATTTTCTTCGAGGTAGCATGACACTCGATTAATATTTATGTATACCAATGTTCCCTTTCTGAGTGGGGATACCTTGACGTGGTGAAAGGGCTTGTTTGTGTATCGCCATGATCAGCAAAGCTGTACTAGTCAGGAACACTCATACTAGGTTGGTTTGCTGTAAGTGATCAGTCAAAAGTCTCCCACCATCACCAACCCAGAGTTGGCCAGCGTGGTGATGAAAACTGGCCAAACCTCAGACATGATTAAGGACATGTCTGAGGCCTTTGTCTTGCAGTGGACTAGAAACTGCAGCATTTTTTGTTGTTATTGTTATTGTTGTTAATAGCAATGCTACATAACCTCTTGTCTCTCAATTCATGTCAGTGATGTCTCCAAAAGTAGATCAATGTATAAAATAATATGTACAGTTAGATACGGGAATTCCTGGTACACCTTGTTGTGAAGTGC
>NC_090755.1:84818930-84857493 GCF_036898095.1 Palaemon carinicauda
CCAATCATTCTAACTTTCTTCTTTTTCTTCTTCTTCTTCCTCTTCCCCAAAGAGTCCCAATCATTCTAACTTTCTTCTTTTTCTTCTTCTTCTTCCTCTTCCCCAAAGAGTCCCAATCATTCTAACTTTCTTCTTTTTCTTCTTCTTCTTCCTCTTCCCCAAAGAGTCCCAATCATTCTAACTTTCTTCTTTTTCTTCTTCTTCTTCCTCTTCCCCAAAGAGTCCCAATCATTCTACCTTTCTTCTTTTTCTTCTTCTTCTTCCTCTTCCCCAAAGAGTCCCAATCATTCTAACTTTCTTCTTTTTCTTCTTCTTCTTCCTCTTCCCCAAAGAGTCCCAATCATTCTAACTTTCTTCTTTTTCTTCTTCTTCTTCCTCTTCCCCAAAGAGTCCCAATCATTCTAACTTTCTTCTTTTTCTTCTTCTTCTTCCTCTTCCCCAAAGAGTCCCAATCATTCTACCTTTCTTCTTTTTCTTCTTCTTCTTCCTCTTCCCCAAAGAGTCCCAATCATTCTAACTTTCTTCTTTTTCTTCTTCTTCTTCCTCTTCCCCAAAGAGTCCCAATCATTCTAACTTTCTTCTTTTTCTTCTTCTTCTTCCTCTTCCCCAAAGAGTCCCAATCATTCTAACTTTCTTCTTTTTCTTCTTCTTCTTCCTCTTCCCCAAAGAGTCCCAATCATTCTAACTTTCTTCTTTTTCTTCTTCTTCTTCCTCTTCCCCAAAGAGTCCCAATCATTCTACCTTTCTTCTTTTTCTTCTTCTTCTTCCTCTTCCCCAAAGAGTCCCAATCATTCTACCTTTCTTCTTTTTCTTCTTCTTCTTCCTCTTCCCCAAAGAGTCCCAATCATTCTAACTTTCTTCTTTTTCTTCTTCTTCTTCCTCTTCCCCAAAGAGTCCCAATCATTCTACCTTTCTTCTTTTTCTTCTTCTTCTTCCTCTTCCCCAAAGAGTCCCAATCATTCTACCTTTCTTCTTTTTCTTCTTCTTCTTCCTCTTCCCCAAAGAGTCCCAATCATTCTACCTTTCTTCTTTTTCTTCTTCTTCTTCCTCTTCCCCAAAGAGTCCCAATCATTCTAACTTTCTTCTTTTTCTTCTTCTTCTTCCTCTTCCCCAAAGAGTCCCAATCATTCTAACTTTCTTCTTTTTCTTCTTCTTCTTCCTCTTCCCCAAAGAGTCCCAATCATTCTTCGTCTTCTTCTTCTTCTTCTTCTTCTCCTTCTTCTCCTTCTTCTTCTTCTTCTTCTTCTTCTTCTTCTCCTTCTTCTTCTTCTTCTTCTTCTCCTTCTTCTCCTTCTTCTTCTTCTTCTTCTTCTTCTTCTTCTGAGTTCCAAATCCTTCCACCTTTTACAGCAAATTTTGCACCCTTCCCCTTTTTTGTGTGTTTTCGTATATTTCTGTTTTTCCCTTTCGTATAGTTCTGCCTTTTCCCTTTCGTATAATTCTGCTTTTCTCTTTCGTATAATTCTGCATTTCCCTTTCGTATAATTCTGTTTTTCCCTTTCGTATAATTCTGCTTTTCCCTTTCGTATAATTCTGTTTTTCCCTTTCGTATCATTCTGCTTTTTCCCTTTCGTATAATTCTGTTTTTCCCTTTCGTATAATTCTGCATTTCCCTTTCGTATAATTCTGTTTTTCCCTTTCGTATAATTCTGCTTTTCCCTTTCGTATAATTCTGCTTTTCCCTTTCGTATAATTCTGTTTTTCCCTTTCGTATAATTCTGTTTTTTCCCTTTCGTATAATTCTGCTTTCCCCTTTCGTATAATTCTGTTTTTCCCTTTCGTATAATTCTGTTTTTTCCCTTTCGTATAATTCTGCTTTCCCCTTTCGTATAATTCTGTTTTTTCCCTTTCGTATAATTCTGTTTTTTCCCTTTCGTATAATTCTGCTTTTCCCTTTCGTATAATTCTGTTTTTCCCTTACGTATAATTCTGCTTTTCCCTTTCGTATCATTCTGCTTTTCCCTTTCGTATAATTCTGCTTTTCCCTTTCGTATAAGTCTGTTTTTTCCCTTTCGTATAATTCTGTTTTTCCCTTTCGTATAATTCTGTTTTTCCCTTTCGTATAAGTCTGTTTTTTCCCTTTCGTATAATTCTGTTTTTCCCTTTCGTATAATTCTGTTTTTCCCTTTCGTATAAGTCTGTTTTTTCCCTTTCGTATAATTCTGTTTTTCCCTTTCGTATAATTCTGTTTTTCCCTTTCGTATCATTCTGCTTTTCCCCTTTCGTATAATTCTGTTTTTCCCTTTCGTATCATTCTGCTTTTCCCTTTCGTATAATTCTGCTTTTCTCTTTCGTATAATTCTGTTTTTCCCTCTCGTATAATTCTGTTTTTTCCCTTTCGTATAATTCTGTTTTTCCCTTTCGTATAATTCTGCTTTTCCCTTTCGTATCATTCTGCTTTTCCCCTTTCGTATAATTCTGTTTTTCCCTTTCGTATAATTCTGCTTTTCCCTTTCGTATAATTCTGCTTTCCCCTTTCGTATAATTCTGTTTTTCCCCTTTCGTATAATTCTGCCTTTTCCCTTTCGTATAATTCTGTTTTCCCCTTTCGTATCATTCTGTTTTTCCCCTTTCGTATCATTCTGTTTTTCCCTTTCGTATAATTCTGTTTTCCCCTTTCGTATAATTCTGCTTTTCCCTTTCGTATCATTCTGTTTTTCCCTTTCGTATCATTCTGTTTTTCCCTTTCGTATAATTCTGTTTTCCCCTTTCGTATAATTCTGCTTTTCCCTTTCGTATCATTCTGTTTTTCCCTTTCGTATCATTCTGTTTTTCCCTTTCGTATAATTCTGTTTTCCCCTTTCGTATAATTCTGCTTTTCCCTTTCGTATAATTCTGTTTTTCCCTTTCGTATAATTCTGTTTTTCCCTTTCGTATAATTCTGTTTTTTCCCTTTCGTATCATTCTGCTTTTCCCTTTCGTATAATCCTGTTTTTTCCCTTTCGTATAATTCTGTTTTTCCCTTTCGTATAATTCTGTTTTTCCCTCTCGTATAATTTTGCTTTTCCCTTTCGTATAATCCTGTTTTTTCCCTTTCGTATAATTCTGTTTTTCCCTTTCGTATAATTCTGTTTTTCCCTTTCGTATAATTCTGTTTTTTCCCTTTCGTATAATTCTGTTTTTCCCTTTCGTATAATTCTGCTTTTCCCTTTCGTATAATTCTGTTTTTTCCCTTTCGTATAATTCTGTTTTTCCCTTTCGTATAATTCTGTTTTTCCCTTTCGTATAATTCTGCTTTTCCCTTTCGTATAATTCTGCTTTTCCCTTTCGTATAATTCTGCTTTTCCCTTTCGTATAATTTTGCTTTTCCCTTTCGTATAATTCTGTTTTTCCCTTTCGTATAATTCTGCTTTTCCCTTTCGTATAATTTTGCTTTTCCCTTTCGTATAATTCTGTTTTTCCCTTTCGTATAATTCTTTTTCCCTTTCGTATAATTTTGCTTTTCCCTTTCGTATAATCCTGTTTTTTCCCTTTCGTATAATTCTGTTTTTCCCTTTCGTATAATTCTGTTTTTCCCTTTCGTATAATTCTGCTTTTCCCTTTCGTATAATTCTGCTTTTCCCTTTCGTATAATTTTGCTTTTCCCTTTCGTATAATTCTGTTTTTCCCTTTCGTATAATTCTGCTTTTCCCTTTCGTATAATTTTGCTTTTCCCTTTCGTATAATTCTGTTTTTCCCTTTCGTATAATTCTTTTTCCCTTTCGTAGAATTCTGCTTTTTTCCCTTTCGTATAATTCTGCTTTTCCCTTTCGTATCATTCTGCTTTTCCTTTAATCTCAAATTTCCTCGTATAATTCTGCTTTCCCCTTTAGTATAATTCTGCTTTTCCCTTTCGTATAATTCTGCTTTTCCCTTTCGTATAATTCTGCTTTTCCCTTTCGTATCATTCTGCTTTTCCTTTAATCTCAAATTTCCTCGTATAGTTCTGCTTTCCCCTTACGTATAATTCTGCTTTTCCCTTTCGTATAATTCTGTTTTTTCCCTTTCGTGTAATTCTGCTTTTCCCTTTCGTATAATTCTGTTTTTCCCTTTCGTATAATTCTGCCTTTTCCCTTTCGTATAATTCTGTTTTTATCCCTTTCGTATGATTCTGTTTTCCCCTTTCGTATAATTCTGCTTTCCCCTTTCGTATAATTCTGTTTTTATCCCTTTCGTATAATTCTGTTTTTCCCTTTCGTATAATTCTGTTTTTCCCTTTCGTATAATTCTGTTTTTTCCCTTTCGTATAATTCTGTTTTTCCCTTTCGTATAATTCTATTTTTCCCCTTTCGTATAATTCTGTTTTTATCCCTTTCGTATAATTCTGCCTTTTCCCTTTCGTATAATTCTGCTTTTCCCTTTCGTATAATTCTGTTTTTCCCTTTCGTATAATTCTGTTTTTCCCTTTCATATAATTCTGCTTTTCCCTTTCATATAATTCTGTTTTTCCTTTTCGTATAATTCTGCTTTTCCCTTTCGTATAATTCTGCTTTTCCCTTTCGTATCATTCTGCTTTTCCCTTTCGTATAATTCTGTTTTTATCCCTTTCGTATAATTCTGCCTTTTCCCTTTCGTATCATTCTGCTTTTCCCTTTCGTATAATTCTGTTTTTATCCCTTTCGTATAATTCTGCCTTTTCCCTTTCGTATCATTCTGCTTTTCCCTTTCGTATAATTCTGTTTTTATCCCTTTCGTATAATTCTGCCTTTTCCCTTTCGTATCATTCTGCTTTTCCCTAGTAAATTCTGCTTTCCCCTTTCGTATAATTCTGCTTTTCCCTTTCGTATAATTCTGTTTTTCCCATTTCGTATCATTCTGCTTTTCCTTTAATCTCAAATTTCCCCGTATAATTCTGCTTTTCCCTTTCGTATCATTCTGCTTTTCCTTTAATCTCAAATTTCCCCGTATAATTCTGCTTTTCCCTTTCGTATCATTCTGCTTTTCCTTTAATCTCAAATTTCCCCGTATAATTCTGCTTTTCCCTTTCGTATCATTCTGCTTTTCCTTTAATCTCAAATTTCCCCGTATAATTCTGCTTTTCCCTTTCGTATCATTCTGCTTTTCCTTTAATCTCAAATTTCCCCGTATAATTCTGCTTTTCCCTTTCGTATCATTCTGCTTTTCCTTTAATCTCAAATTTCCCCGTATAATTCTGCTTTTCCCTTTCGTATCATTCTGCTTTTCCTTTAATCTCAAATTTCCCCGTATAATTCTGCTTTTCCCTTTCGTATCATTCTGCTTTTCCTTTAATCTCAAATTTCCCCGTATAATTCTGCTTTTCCCTTTCGTATCATTCTGCTTTTCCTTTAATCTCAAATTTCCCCGTATAATTCTGCTTTTCCCTTTCGTATCATTCTGCTTTTCCTTTAATCTCAAATTTCCCCGTATAATTCTGCTTTTCCCTTTCGTATCATTCTGCTTTTCCTTTAATCTCAAATTTCCCCGTATAGTTCTGCTTTCCCCTTTCGTATCATTCTGCTTTTCCCCTTTCGTATAATTCTGTTTTTTCCCTTTCGTATCATTCTGCTTTTCCCTTTCGTATAAATTTGCTTTTCCCTTTCGTATCATTCTGCTTTTCCTTTAATCTCAAATTTCCCCTTCCAGAGAACATTAGACCGACCTCCACGCCTGCAGAAGCGGTGATGTGAATATTCCACAAAGGTAGTTTTAGGACGTTTAGATTCGCTTGTTTCACACGTAGATAACTTCGTTTTAGAGAGTGACTAAATTGAATGAAACGTCTTAGTTAAATAGGATTAAGAAATACGTTTTTTTTATGTATATTCAAGACTCGATGATCGAAATATGTATTCTAATACTCTGTAGTTTAGCATTTTAGTGTATGTGGCTAAGGTGATCATAGACGCAAAAAAAGAAAAAAAAAAAAAAAAAAAAAAAAAAAAAAAAAAAAAAAAAACGAACGCTTGTAATTTGCTTTTAGTTTGCTTGTGATAAAATGCGCTTAGACACTTGTAGAATATTTATAATTTTCAAGAAAATAAGTCAAATTTAAGCACCTTTTTTTAATCCATTACCATTTATTTATGACACAATAAATGTATTTCCGTTAAGCAGTACTGGTAGATGTATTAGTAATTTTAGTTTAAACAGATTGTAGTTTATATTTTTCTTTTAGATTTGCGAAGTGTTTAAACTTCAATTAACAATAATATCTTTGTGACTTTAAATTAAATAGCCTACATGTGACGAGAATAGATTTTCATACAATTTTTCCCAACATTTGTTACCGTACCCTATATATTCTTACCAGGTATTACTATATAACGTGTATTTATTTCAGGTATATAAATCATGTGAATTATATATTTTCAATCAATGTTTTGTGGAATTTAAAGCAAGATTCTTGCTAAGACCATAGAGGAAGTTTTTATATGTATATAATGCAGTTTAAATTATTGGTAATTAATTCTTTCAACCGTTGCTTGAGAACTAAACAGTTCTTTTAGCCTTCCAGATTATTTTATACTATACGAAGTTCTCGTTCTCTCGTGTTGCTCTGCCAAGTAAATTTTATATGTCTTACGTGAGGTAAAATTTATTACGTAAGACAAACTATACTCTGTCTCAAGACATAATTCAGAGCTTGGGAATTTGTAGTATACCCCTGGCGGTCAGCGTTGCCAACTTGCCAGCTGGGTTAGTATAAAAATCCCTAAAAATCATGATAAAAAAAATCCCCAAAATAACACAAAAATCCCCATTTCCACAAATATTCTTTTGTTGATCATGTAGGCTTTGCTAATATAAAGATTACTCACTATAATTTATGTAATTACAAGTAAACTAATTGCAACAATATGAATGTTAACACATCTCTGTTTCTTCTTCATAGAAATTAGTACAGAATACCCCACATCAGACATGCAAAATCCCCAAATCTAGGTATAAATTCACATATATGGCACCTGCTGACGGTCCTGGTGCAGCGTTGCCATTTTAGCGTCTATCGCGCTAGATTTGGCGCATTTCTGGAGAATTCGTCGCATTTTTCTTGGCACTGCTGCACTATTGGTTCTTTGACGCCTTTCAGACAAATCAAGCACGATATATGGTAATTCTCTTGTAATATCACTGGCAGAAATATTATACAGTAGGAAGCAGCCGAAGGGAACTTCCATCAAGACGACATGGCTATCTCACCCAAAAATAGATTTTTCCTTCGTTAAAATCCCTGTTATATCAGCCTTTCTTCCAAACTTCAGTACAATGAATAAATTTCTGTTTTATTAATGGTATACCCTAAGTAAGAATTTATCGCGTTTTACAAGCTTATGTAGCAAATATACAAAATCAGAAATGTCATGTCCTTGCGGACCTGACAGCAGAGTTGCCATTTCAGCGCATTTCGCGCTAGATTTGGCTCGTTTCTGGAGAATTCAGCGAGTAATTCCAGTCTCGCATGGTTACTCTTTTGGTTAATTGGCGACTTTTAGACAACCCCAGTCCCAACTATATTGCTATTGGTGATATATATTATGATAAACTGGTTGTTTTCCAGAATCTTTGTCCGAACCTGATTTATTTCAAACGATTTCCGCTTTATCATTATTCTATCCTAAGAAATGATTTGGCGAGGTTTGGAATCTAGTGCAGCTCCTATTCAAAATCAGAAATGGCAACTAGGGTTGCCAGGTTTTCCAATAATAAAAGGCCAACGTCTGATCGACTGCAGCTTTAAAAGGCCAACCTAATAGTAGAAAAAGGCCGAAATATAGCATTTAAGGCTAACCAAATTCAAAAAGACCAACTTTAGGTATCTAGCACGAAAAAAATGCCAAATTTGAAGGGGTTTTTTTAAAGGCCAACCTGGCAACTCTAGTCCCTTGTCCCTGGTTCTCACCAGGTTGCCAGGTTGGCCTTTTTTCAGGCCAAAAAAAAACTCAAACTTGGCTTTTTTTAAATTGGTTGACCTTTACTAATATCACGATAAAAAGCTGGGCCTTAAATGATATATATTTGGCCTTTCCTACTAATGGGTTGTCCTTTTTAAGCCGCTGTTGATTCGAAGTTGGCATTTTTCTCATTTAGAAAACCTGGCAACACTGGCACTTCTCAGTCAATGGCAGAAGAGGATCTAAGTAGACGTTGTGTTTTGTTTGTTAAATTGTGACCTGGGCTACTATTTCCCCATTTCGTACTAAAGCCGTGTCACCACACTCATAGTCATCAACCTCTACAGGTAGTAGGTATTGTGATTTTATTATTAGGTTCAAACACAAAAGTGTTCATACTTTCAAAAGGCAGAATGTGTTTGGGGAGGTTTGGTTATGGCAATGATGCAGAGCCGTCGAGCCGGTTGAGGTCCTTCGCCTTTTATTAATCCTCACATTGCCAAGTGTGCAGGAAAATGTGTTATGTTTAATCCTATTTTCCACCTGAAATTGAAGTTCTGGAACATTTGTAGTTGTTTGGAACAGACTGGGTAAGTAATTGAAATGGGTGTAAATATTTACTATGGCACCATATTCCTAATGGAATACTGGTGTATTTATAGGTACTTTGAGTTGTTCTAATATAAATAATTTGGGGAAGCCCATATTTTTCATATTTTAGACGTTTTAAAATTTCAAAATATGTGACTGGAAAGCCACATTTTAAAAGGGAAATGTATAAAAATGCTTCTTAAGCTAAGGTTCCATATACTACCTAACCTACGAGGGATAGAACTACTTCCCAGGGATGGTGCTATGCTCCTCCTTTGACAGCCCTCCTTAAATTTCCTTGCCCTTAGATTACCTCAAGACAAAGTCTCAACCCTGCGTTTGCTTCCCAATCATCTTCACTAATGGCAAGGTAACACTAAATCATAATATTTCATAAACCATAAAAATCAATTTGAGAAATAAGAAAGTTTATACCTGTCCCGACCAACTGCAGACACCCCAAAGTTTTCCTTATTCTACTGGGTTGTTTCCTTTTGGGTAATTAGCATGTGCACGTGTAAGTGCATTATGCTTTGAATAAATTATATCTATATGTGGTGAGATAGCCTATCCTACCATAAGGTTTTATCAATATTTTTCAGGTGATGTTGACCTATTTGGATATAAGTACTATTTAGACTCCCGGTGAGTTTCAGACCTAAAGTAACATATTCTTTGTTCCGGCACTATATGCAAACCTTATGCTCTTTATGTAGGAGTATTATTTCAGTGGTAGCTGAAACCAGCCTTTAAAGATTTATCGAGGTGTAACTACCCTCTGCTAGTTAGCGGAAGTGGGTAATGTAGGTTGACCACCCCCTCACACTAGCATTAGTAAACAACCATCGCTTTTTATTTTGCCTCGACAGAGTTAACACGTATTCTTGTTCTCCCGTCAAACCCTTTTAACAGGCTTACGATTTCAAGCAACTGGTCTAAAGTTTAAAAAATTCCTTTTTCTTTTAAGGATGGGGACTCATGCTTCCCTTAGGTGTGGACTCCGACGCTTCCCTTAGGTGTGGACTCCGACGCTTCCCTTAGGTGTGGACTCCGACGCTTCCCTTAGGTGTGGACTCCGTTGCTTCCCTTATGTGTGGACTCCGTTGCTTCCCTTAGGTGTGGACTCCGTTGCTTCCCTTAGCAAAGGATGGTGACTGGGATTTCCCTTAGCAAAGGATGGTGACTCGGATTTCCCTTAGCAAAGGATGGTGACTCGGATTTCCCCTAGCAAAGCAACGGCTTCCACCACCTGGGGAAGTCTCTTTAACCCCTACCTTCCTTGGAATTTCCGGGTCTCCCTGCTAAGGAATGGTTTCTGAGGGTATTACAGTTTACTGCAGCACTTTTTGCTTATGATCACCTTTGTTCCTGCAGCTCTGGCGTAGGAACGAGAGGACTAGCAGACAGGTTCCCTTCAGAGTTTTCAGTCAGGGATCCCTGCGGGCTGAACCCAGAAACTTGGTTTGGCTACGATTCACAGGCAGATCAATATGCTGACCTCCAATATGAACAAAGCTTGTTGACGGGAAGCAGAGAGCTTTGCCTGGAGGTCCGCCTCTAGAGGTTAGACAACTTCCCTTCCGAGGGAGAGGTAACCTCCACCTGGTGTTTTCTTTTGAACTTGGAGTTGAAGGATCTAGGTGACTGCTTGCACTTTCTGCTCATTGCTGCCATACCCTTAGGGTATAATATGAATCTCGTGAGCAATTGCCCTTTGGGGTCCTTGCCGCAGATGATGATGCCTGTTGACTGCTCACGGTCAATACCTCACCCAGCAACGAGTTTTGTATTCTTTAATTCTTCATGGTTATTGTCGACATCGTGCCTTTGGGCACAACAAAGCTTTTTGAGCTTTCTGAGGCCAGGTGCTTCGGGACCTGTGCCTCATGGTTTCTACCTCTTACAATGGAGAAAGTACTCGTAGGCTATAACTTTCAACCTTTTATGACGGAGAAACTGCTGTTCTTCAAGTCCAGCGCAGCCTTTTTCTTTGCCTTCCGAGGGGACGTCATAAGGTTACTTTTAGCATGAGTACTTAAAGACCTTAGTTTCGCAGAGAAGTTATGGGCAGTGTTACACACCCATCCACTGAGCTCTAGGGAGGTGGGTAGGTGAGCTCTTCTGCCTAACAAATTTCTGTGAACAACCCAGGTTGCTTGCTTTAGTACCTATTGCAAGTCTGCAAGACCCTACTCGCCAGCGCGCAGAGCTTCATCTTACTGTTGCTTCAAGTGTGTGCTACTTCAGATTATAGTGATACCTCTACATACGATCTTAATTCGTTCCAGAAACTGCTTCGTACGTTGGAGCAAATATTCCCATAAGAATACATGGTAATTTATTTAATTCATTCCTCAGCCTAAAAACCCATAATAAATCCTTAATAAATGGCTACACATAATTACACAATACATTAACACAATACCTGTATAATAAATACATATTACAAACCAAAAAAATAATAATAATAATGAAATAATAGATAAAAAACGGGTTGTAATGTAACACTTTACCTTAGCGACAGGCCAGCGCAGGTGTAGGGACTTCTACACGGGAGGAGACGGAAGATCAGCGAGGAGGTAGGGACGGTGACTTTGTACGATAACGTGTACGATAACTTACACTAACTTACACTACTACTTGAACTTTAACATGACTTAGCTTATTTTTTTTTTTTCATTTTTATGATTTTATATTTTTTTTTTACATTTTTTCTTTATTTTTTATTTTCATCACTTTCACTCGATTCGGTCTTTCTTTTCCTTACTTTACTTTCTTTCTTTTCATCATGATCACTAGACCATTTTAAAGATTTTTTAAAGAAACTATCGGCTTTTGAGGATTTTTCTAAAATGCGTTAAGCAAACATCATCGAACTGCTCAACAACACAAACCTGAAGTTTCTTTGGGTGATGCTTGTCGATGCAATCAACAACGTGTTGATGATATGCCAACATCTGTTTTATTTCCGCCATACCTAAGATTTCCCCTACCTCCTCGATCTCCTCCGACTCACTCAACTGCGCTTGGAACTCATCATGCTGCATGGCTTGCAGCTCCTTGAGTTCCTCGGTGGTGAGCTCTTCGTGATGCTCCTCGACGAGTTCGGTGATGTCATCTTCATCCACCTCCAGACCCATGGACTTGCCAAGGGATACAATCTCTACGACGTCTTCTTCGGCGGCAAGCACAGGTTCATTCTCGGGGCCAAAACCTTCGAAATCTCTGGGAGCAACAGCATCAGGCCAAAGCTTCTTCCAAGCGGAATTCAGGGTCCGACGAGTTACTCCCTCCGAAGCCTGATCAATGATCTTTAAGCAGTGCACGATATTAAAGTGGCTCCTCCAAAATTCACACAAAGTTAAGTTGGTGCTTTGCGTGACATTAAAGCACTGCTTAAATAAGTGCTTGGTGTAGAGCTTTTTGAAATTAGAGATGACTTGCTGGAGGATAGGGGTGGTATTCGGTGGAAGATACAACACCTTGATGAATTTGTATTCGTCGATGATATCATCTTCGAGTCCGGGGGGGGGGTGAGCGGGTGCATTGTCCAAACAAAGCAAGCACTTCAAAGGCAAATTCCTCTCCTGAAGATACTTCTTGACAGCAGGGCCGAAAACTACGTTTACCCATTCCACAAAGATATGCCTAGTAACCTTAGAATTAGAACGCCATAGAACATGTAGCAGGTCTTTATTAATTCTATGTGCTTTAAATGCCCTAGGGTTTTCGGAATGGTAAACCAATATCGGCTTTATTTTGCAGTCCCCGCTGGCGTTGGCACAAAGCGTAAGTGTCAACCGATCCTTCATTGGCTCATGTCCAGGCATTTTCTTCTCTTCGGCGGTAATGTACGTTCGACTAGGCATCTTTATCCAAAACAGACCGGTTTCATCACAGTTGAACACCTGCTGCTCTACGTAACCTTCCTCCGCCACGGTGCTTTCGAACTTTTTAACAAAGTCTTTAGCGGCCTTGGTGTCCGAACTCGAAGCTTCTCCATGACGAACAACTGAATGAATCCCGGTCTGTTTCCTAAATTTCTCGAACCAACCTCGACACGCCTTGAATTCCTCCGTCGTAGGATCAGCTGAACTCTCCCCCGCGTTACCCCGAGAGCGCGCCGCCTTCAAGTCACTGTAGATAGCGCTGGCCTTCTCACAAATGATCGTTTCCGTGATCATATCGCCAACAATATCCTTGTCCTTTATCCAGATCAACAAAAGGCGTTCCATCTCTTCCAGAGTAGGGCTACGACGATTAGAAATAATCGTGATCCACTTCGAAGGTTTCACTGCTTTAATGGCTGACTTCTGTTTTTTGATCGTTGAGATCGTAGACATATTCCGGCCATATTGTTTAGCCAGATCGCTAACACGTACACCTCGCTCATGCTTTTCTATTATTTCCTGCTTTAATTCTAATGAAAGCATAGACTTCCTCTTTTTCTCACCACTACTACTTCCTGAACCAAAACTAAGCTTTTTAGGACCCATGATTATGGAACGCAAAAAACAACACATGAAAAAGCAAGATAAAAAACTGTTAAAACTGAGCGAATAGAGGACAACCACACGATGCGCACGCGATGAGAGGACTGATCAAGGTGACGCTCGATTGGCGTCCCTCAGATGTGCTGCCTTCTAGCGGCGTCAACAACAAACGACGCTGGACGCTTTCAAGAAAATTCCACGGGGAAGCGTATTGTTTACTTCGTATGTTGAGACAGAAATTTGGTCGAATTTTACTTTGTATGTTGGAAAATTCGTATGTTAGGACAATCGTATGTAGAGGTTCCACTGTACTCACAATACATCTGCCCATCCTTACCGGTAAAAATCAACTCTCTCCTGGCCGTTGCTCGTCAGGATTCAATGACACCGGGCAACATTTGCTGCCAAGCTTGCACAAACATGCATAGTGTTTGTGTTGTTTCCATTTTAGGCCAACAAATTCTTACTTGCGAGGGTGCACTGTCATGAGAAACTCCCTTACCTTTGGAGGTTTATATATTTGCGCATCCTCACTCACCAAGATGAAACTTCAGGGTTATTGCTGATCATTTTTGGCCGTCACATGCTATTATAGTGTCCCCAGGGCGCAGTGGGTCTCATTAGAGATAGAGTTTCGTGAAACTTAATCCTTCAGGGTTACTTTCTCGAGCTTGTTTTCCCAATGGAATGGAGAAATTTAGAGCATTCACACAACAGGTTAGTGAGACATACCCTGGCAAGATTACTTTTCGCAAGCCTCTTGTCCCAAGGGAATAGTATCAGCTCCTGCTTACGTTTACGAATGATTACAAGCAAGTATTCTCCTCAGGGATGCTTGTCCTACCTACAATGTAAGCAGGCAAACATTTGATACTAATGTAGGTTTGATCACTGAACTATCTGCATGTTCTTTTCGTGGCTGCACACATGCTCACGAACATGTTAACAATGCTACAGCCAGTCGATGACCAATTTAATGGACAATAATGTTGCGATACGTCGCGCATACATAATTCCCGCAAGCAGGCTCAGGCCCAATTTTCGAACACTTACCTGGAGGCAAAGAAGTTATGTTTACCTGGAAACAAAGAAGTTACATCTGCACAATCGCATGCGGGGAAGCGATCTTTTACTGCCGACAGGGACTTTGTACCATCATGCAATTAGGACCCTGTTCTAATAAATCAGATTCGATGAATGTTTTTCGTATGGGAAGTCAGGTTATGTATTACCCTCCTACCTTCCCATAACCAGACGTAGGTAGTCCACCCTTAAGTAGACTCTTCCTTCATTTCAGGTACAGTAGTTCCTTCCTAACACTCGGGTCAGCTATCTTAGTATTTAAAATACTTAGACTCTGAAACCTCACATAAATGAACATTTACCCTGAGAGGGAACATTTGGAACTAATGCCAGTTTTGCCGATGGGAAACAAAGAAATACAAATGTATTTGTTATTTCTAAGGGATCTCGGTCTTAGGAAGAAGGAGGTTTCGATTGCGAACGTTGACCAATGTTCTCTAATCAAGTTCTGGACGAAACGAAACGTATGTTCGTCCTGCATCAGCGGTCTGTGTTACTGGTTTGTAGCTGGACTTATGCATACAATACCCGCCCAAGAAAGTATTGAAGATATGTCTCAACTTGCCTTTCGGAAGTAGTTGCGTGCGATCGGTCTACTACTTGACAACGATTGCTAATGAGATTCGCTGTAATACCATCTTCATTTAGGGAGTACTAGCTACTCTGGTGTTACTGATATATAAGCATACTTACATGCCCAACTCTCATTGGATTGAAGGCAGTGGGAGGACAGGATACCCCCTTACAGAGCAGTGCAACGTCCTGAAATCAGTTGACTTGATGTTTACTTGCTGGGCAATCATTCGGCCCCTCGTTAGTAACTGATGAGAATTGCCCTTTCGCTTGAGAGTCTTAGGTTCCTTATTCCTCTCAATTGAACTTGCTAATCCTTCTTGGTGGAGTAACAGACAATCCCTTGAAGGTTTCTGTGTACCTTACTGGGTAGTTGGCTGGCCAGGTATCCCAGAGCCCATCCCAGTTTCCGATAAGTCGAAAAGGAAAATTATTTCCTAGCAGATAGGTTGCTAGTACAACCCATCTCTCGCAGACTTGCTTACTTTTTACAAGCGAATGTCTCCTGTAGGAGTGCATAGCACTACCCGCCAGGCTTCTGTGGTAAGTAGGTCGTATGAAAGGACTCTATTCCATTTAACTTGGTTGTGACCACAGACAAGAGTCTCGTGAGGGAGTCTTGTGCAGTGTTACTGTTGCGCACCCACTCATGGAGCATTAGCGAGGTGGGTGGGCGAGCTTCTCTGCCTGACAGAGGTCTGCGTGCGATCTAGGTCGCCCGTTATTTTAATGGCAGAGGTGGATACTCCACAGGGACGAACCTTGGTCGGTCTCTGTACTCTCTCTTCTTTGACCCTACATCTGACAATGTCAAATTCCTATGCAAAGGGATCCGCAAAGGTACGGACCCTTCTGGCCAACCTCCAAACCTTGCTAGGGAAGGATGCTCTCCAAGAGGTTCCATCCTCAAGGAAGTACCTGAGATTCACATTATGCTGATAGATATACCAGTTCTAGGTACAGTGCTTCGGCTTGTCCATAGCATCTCCGATGTTCACTCAGGTTATTACCCAAGCATCCACCTGGGCTCACAAGAATGACACACTTCTTCGTTATGTAGATGATTGGCAAGTTCTAGCAGACTCAAGGGAGACACTTCTCCACCGAGACAGGCTTTTCGCCTTTGCCAGTGTCTGGGGACCATTGTAAATTACAAAAAGTCACACCTGCACCCTTCTCAAGGGATAGTGTATCTAAGGATGAAAATGATGACCAAACTAGGCAGTTTTCCCATCCGAGGAATGATGAAAATCATGACCAAACTAGGCAGTTTTCCCGTCCGAGGAATGAATAAAGTACTGAGAGAGGTAACTCAACCCTTTCTCTCTTTTCCCCGTGATTTCTTGCTCTTTATAGACACATCAAAAGAAGGGTGTGGGAGCTCACCTGTGCTCCTCACAGCATCTGGGCTTTGGTCTGGATCCGAGCAACAGTGCCACATGAACCTCCTGGAAATGGGGGCAGCCTTTCTCGCTTCAAACAATTTTATCAACTCCTTACAGGGCACTCCGTGCTGAGGAACGACCACACTACGGTTATGTCACACAAACAAACGAGGTACTTTTTGTAGCACTTAACTGTGGGAATCCTCAGATGAACTAAAGACAAATCAATAGGCCTAGTGCTATCAGACCATTTTATCCCGGGTAGGAAGAAAGTGCTTGTGGACAATCTGAGCAAGAGGACATGGATAGTAGGCTTTGAATGGTCTTTGAAACAACAGTTAGCCAACAAATATTTTATGGTTGATGTGGTGGATGGGGTATCCCTCCTCTCAGTGGCACTCCAACGATAGTAGAGTTTTCGGTATATCACAGGGAGGGAAAAACTTTGTTCGGTGTCAGCGGTGAAAGGGTATTGCTCGGCCCTAAGAATCTTTTTTTAAACTGAACGGAGTTAACATTTCCTCCTCGACTGAATTGTCTCATACAGAATTTCGAGCACACCTGCCCTCATTTCGGAAGTCAGACCATTTTCTTGGAATGTAGTGAAAACATGGTTCTCTACTACTCTTACAAAATTGAGCACCATACGAACCTCTTCATCAAGCATCAGATCGTGACTTGACTCCGAAGACTGTCTTTCTCTTAGCCCTGGCCTCTGCCAAGAGAGTCAGTGAGTTACATAATCTGTCCTCTGACATTACCCATTCAAGGGGGTGGGGCCAAGCGACACTCAGTTTTATCCATAAGACTCAAAATCCAGCTTTAGTGGACCCGACAGGCCTTTCTAGATTGAGAGTCTCCATTCTATAAAAGATGACCCAGACCAACTCTTACTCTGCCCTGTGAGGGCTCTGAGGAAATAATTAAAAAATAACATCCAGACCCCGCCCTCAGATCAGCAGGCTCTTTTTGACCACTGGGAGAAGCAAGAGGATGATTATAAAGCACTCTTCCTGGATCAGACAGGTAATCAAGAGAGCCATACAACCAGACTCCTCACCTCCCAGTCGTCATCCCCGTGCTGACAATGTCGGGGGTGTCAGCACATCGCTGGCACTCTAAAGAATTTCTCTGTGACGCAGGTTTTACAAGCGGTTGTGTGGAAACAGCAAACAACCTTCAGTGCCCACTACCTGCAAGACATAACCCACAGCAATCTGAATACATTTACCTTAGGTACTTTGGTGGCTGCACAAAACATGGTCAATAACACCTCAGCTGCATTATAGAACAAGTAGCAGTTGATTGAGGCAGATGTTACCCACGAGTAAGTCTAGGATGAATATGTGAGTGACTGACCACTTCCTATTTCACCATTCCCTTTCTTGGGGTTCAGCATCCAAGGAACTCTGCAAGCTGACCTCCTCTGACTGCAGGTGGGTTCCATGTCCTTTGTGTAGCCTGGTATGATCATATATTTATGTCCCCATTCTCCAGGCGAGGTGAAGTCGAGCAATGTCTATGTTAAGTGAGGAACTTAGCTCCAAAATTACACTTACCTGGTCAAGTCACATTGCTAAATTCTACACCTAGCACCGATTGCCCAGGCTGTCATCCTATAAGGATCACAAGGTGTCAGGGTGCCCTCTAAACAGCTTGTGTGAAGCACAGTGTGTCACCCCAGGACATTCACCAGCCAGTTGGTTTTAGGACTTCCACCCACCATGGAGTGAGTCTTCTATGTAAAGAGCGTAAGGATTGTATGTATGGAAATGTCGAAACAAATGACAAATTTGGAATAATTTGTACTTTTCCTAACTATACAAACCTGGAGGTCTTTACACATACTGGTCCTGCAATCACCTTCCTCCAGGAAGTCCTGCTGCAATTGTAAAGTTATAGTTGTTTCCTAGTGCTGGTGTGAGTGGGGTGGTTGGTCTACCCTTGCTACCCCCTCCGCTAACTAGCGGAGGGTTGTTACGCCTGGCAAAAGCTTTTAACGGGTGGTTTCAGCTATCGCCAAAATAACGCTCCTATGTAAAGAGCTCCAGGTTTGTATATTTAGGAAAAATACAAGGAATTTATAATTTTTATGATACAGTAGAATACAGTATTTGGTATACTGTACATATATAAATACTAACATTGACTATAAATACAACAAGCTATAAATTAATGGTAAGTTTTTGTTAGACTCCACTTAGCCATTTTTGCATGAAAAACTATTTTTCTGTTTGTTTTCTTTTTTCTGATTATCACCAACCAACCTTCCCCAACAGAAATGGAGCTCCCCGGGGGTAATTGGAGCTGTGGGTGGGAGAAAAGGAAAGCTAGCCATATGCAGAAGGATGGCTAGAATGTAAGAACAGCAGAACCCAACAAAACAAGGAAATTAACAGAATTTTTTATGCAAAAAGAATAGGGTGAATAACACCTATAAATTGACTGCGGCAGAGGTCTCCGTAGCATCGTTTTCTATATCAACTCAGTTTGTATTTGATGTTTTTAGAAAAGTGGCCCCAGAAAAGGCTGCATAATTTACCGTCCCTCAAATGGTATTTGCTCTGCTGTGGCTTGCTCTGGCAGACAACCTTTATAGCTCACCATGTCTGGGAGTACAGTATACCCTTAAGTCCTTGGATACATTTTCATGGGTACCGGTAGTAGATTCTTAGCAGGTTGTTTAGCTTACTTAGCTCCTTACTGGACAAGAAGCATCTTTTCTAAAATAACGGTCAAGCTATTAGTCTAGGATGAGAGGTGGAGTGTGTGATCATTTTTCTTTTCCTGCCCTGCTCTTTAGGGGCAATGGTCATTCTGTTATATGCTAGATGGAACCTTGATGCAGGCTAGCTTCCTTATCGACCAAGACCAACTTCTATAAAAGTAATTTATAGAATTATCTCCCCCCATCCTGTTATATGCTAGATGGAACCTTGATGCAGGCTAGCTTCCTTATCGACCAAGACCAACTTAAGTCATTTATAGAATTATCTCCCCCCATCCTCTTTACAAGGGGAAGGAAATATAGAATGTAGAACACATTACGGCTAATTAGCCATACATCGTGGCATTATGTTGCTCCAAGGATATAGATTCTTCTTCTCAGTTTACAGACAGAAACTTAGCAGCTCAACCCATGATAATCTGTCTCAAGTGTTGGAAGGTGGTAGGAATCAACACTCCTGCATCTTTATCAGGTCCAAGTGGCATTGGTTATTAATATTATTATTACTTGATACGCTACAACCCTAGTTGCAAAAGCCGAATGCTATAAGCCCAGTGAGGAAAGGAAATAAGGAAACTACCAACAAGCTTGTCCCTCTATTATTAGGTACTGTAGTGCCATAGGCTCTGTACCATGGTCTTCTACTGTCTTGGGTTTTAGTTCTCTTACTTGAGGGTACACCCAGTAACTCTATGCCATCTGTTTTCTTATTTCTTTTTCACACTGGGCTATTTTCCCTGCTGAAGCCCTTGGACTTATAGCCTCCTGCTTTTCCAAAAAGTGTTGTAGCTTAGCTAGTAGTAATAATAATACTGTACCAAACATAGAATAACATTGGATCGATTGTGGTTAGATGATTTGTATCCATGAAACCTCATTGCATTTTAAAAGGGACATTACTCTTGCAAGAATTGTTATAAGCTAAAACTGTTTGATAGTTGAACAATTCTGGAACTGAGCAAGACTTCATTATCTTGGTCCAGCTCTAACATTAAGGATTTAGTAGGCCAGGTCGATGAAAACTGACTTGCACTAGAGGCCATGTTATCTACAAGAAAGTTCAGACAACAAAGATAAAATATATTACTGTAGGAGGCTAGATACTGTTCTTGGTCTTTTCTCAGTTTAATGAGTCTTCACTTTCCTGCGAGAAGACACTACAGTACAGTATTTCAGAAAGGAATCACAGCAAGGCTTTAGAAAAGGTCTATTCATCCTTCCACTCAAGATCATAAGTTGAAATGTAAGGGCTACAAGGAGCAGTTGCACTAAGAATATTGTGACCCTAGCCTCTCAAGATAAAACCTGGCCTTTAAACCAAGAACACTATCATGTTAATAGGTTTATCAGCATATGGTAATGGAGAAGCTGAGCATGTCTTCAGTTTGTACTTGTCATTTTGAGAGGCAATAAATCCTCTAAAATGTGACTGCATTTTTCCTGAGTGTTGGATTAGAACCGTTTAAGGCATTGTTCTTAGGATCTAATTTTATTGTATATTTCTTTTCTATTTTTAGCCTTAATCTCTGTTGGCTAGTTAGTCCTGGTAGCACACCCGCATTACTATGAAATAAATATTGACAATTATCAGATTCAACAATATTCCTTAGCCATCCCTCTTGATTTTTTTATTGCATGCTAGAGTAATTTATTCCTCTAGAATTTGCAGTGTATCCCCCTTTTGGTTTGTACATTATTATTGTCATTTTTTCAATATTAAACTTAACCGGTGATCATATAGCTGTCAGCTCTGCTGCCCGACAGAAAAACCTAAGGACGAAATACGCCAGCGATCGCTATACAGGTGGGGGTGTACATCAACAGCGCCATCTGTCGAGCAGGTACTCAAGTACTCCATGTCAACACAGAACCAATTTTCTCTCTGTCGTGCCACCGGCAAGACCTACTAAATACGCTGTTGTTTTCTGGATTGATTTTCACGTTATTTGGTGAAGTATTCATTTCTGGTTATTAGCTATCGCTGTGCAGAAGTTATCTTCAATACTTCCTTGCATTCTTTTATTGGATTTTGGATTATTTGTTGACGACTTGGATAGATTTTGAATTCCCCCCTTTGACTAATTCAAGATGTCTGACCCTTCTCAAGTCCCCAAGTACAGGAAGTGTAGCGCTAGGGACTGTTCAAGGCGTCTTCCGAAGGCCTCTATCGATCCGCACACCGTTTGTTCCAATTGTAGGGGTAAAGCCTGTCAATTGGAAGATCAATGTGAGGAATGCGTTGGGCTTTCGGAATTCGATTTTCAAGAATTCCTGAAATATGCACGTAGGCTAGAGAAGGATAGGATCAGGAGGAGTTCGTCTCGCTCAATTGATTTTTCCTCTCCCCATGCCCCACAACCTATTCCTTCCCCTGTAGTGGTTGCACCCGACCCCCCTGCTAGCTCTCATCAACCTTCGATGGCAGATATGATGCGTGCCATCCAGGCTCTAGGTGAGAGAGTCGAGTCATTGGCGAATGACCGCAATCAACTCATGGCTGACGTCAGGGAGTTGAAAGGTAAAAGTGCAGTGGGAAGTGAAGTGAGTGTTAGTGCAGTGAAAAGTGTCAGTGTTACGCATGAGGGTGCGTCTGTTCGTGCCTGTCGTCCTCCCAGTCCGGGACCTCTTGCAAGCTCCCAAGCCCAGGGGAGAAGCAATGTCGTACGACCAAAGGGTTCGACAGGCTTTAATCAGCGGACAGACGTTCCCTCCGTGGTTTCGGACGTATCTTGCCTAGATCGTCCCACCCACAAGAAGACGAGTGAGCCCGTTCATTCCTCGTCTGCGGAAGAGGTTTCACGCCAGAAACGATGGACCAAGGTCTCACGGCCTCTTAAACGCAAGGTCCCTTCCGAGCAAGTCCAACGGCCCAGGTGTAGCCACTGGGTCAGTTCGGACTCGCTGCAGTCCTCCGACGACTGCACACCTCCTAAGAGAGGCAAAGTGGTACCGCAACAGGCAGTAACTCCGTCTGTTGCCGCACCAGCTGTTGTAGACCCTAAGTGGTCTTTGCTGCAGTCTATGCAGACTCAGTTAGCTGCTGTTATGCAGGAGTATCGTGCGGAGAAGGTTGACGCTGCACCCGTTAGCCTACAACCTACCACGGTTGTGCGCCCAGCAGACGCTGAGGCTGCCTGCTCCCACGCTCCAGCTGTGAGAGCTCCTCCACCCATGCGCAGTCGACCCTGCCAGACGCATGCTGACGTTCACAGACGCATGGAACCCTCCGTTGACGTTCGTGTGCTACCACAACAACAGGAGGGTGGAGTTAAGCTGCCGTGTTTTGACGCGGTGCGTCAGCCTCCGCAACCCACGGTGGTCTCCGCTATCCGTCCACAGTCGGGAGTAGACGCTTTGCGCACCCACTCAGCTATGGTTGTTGCCAGTTCTCAGACTGACCAACAGTGGCATGACGTTGGGTCCAGTGCAGCCACGCATGCACCCGTGCTGCCGGACTCAGCCGTCCAGCTTTTACCTACTCCGTTGCCTCTTCCTCCTCAACATTCAGACGATGGACTCTCTGATGATGACGAAGCTGCACATCTTGACGACCAACACTCGGACATCGACGAACCCAAGACCACGCCTCCCTCCTTAGACTTTAGGAAAGTGCTTGCGCTGTTCAAGGATTTATATCCGGATCAGTTTGTGTCTGCAGCACCACGCTCGCCTCCCTCTGAGTTCGCTTTAGGCATGCAGTCAGCAGCACCTGCCTTTACGAAGCTCGTACTCGCTCGCTCGTCCAAGAGAGCTTTAAGGGTACTGGGAGAGTGGTTGCAGTCCAAAAAGCAACTTGGGAAGACATCCTTCATGTTTCCCCCGGCCAAGCTTGCTTCCAGATCTAGCGTCTGGTATGCCACGGGAGAAGTTCTCGGCTTGGGAGTTCCTGCCTCTGCCCAGGGCGACTTCTCAAGTCTGGTAGACTCTCCCCGCAGGCTGGCTATGAGACGCTCCAAGATTTGCTGGACTCCTTCGGATATGGACCATCTTATGAAGGGAGTTTTCCGTGCATTCGAAGTCTTTAACTTCTTGGACTGGTGTTTGGGAGCGTTGAGCAGGAAGACCTCCCCTTCTGATAAGGAAACTTCCATGCTCATTATGTCCTGCATGGACAAAGCCATACGGGATGGTTCTAGTGAGCTTGCGGCTTCTTTCGTGTCCGGGGTCCTCAAGAAGCGGGATCACCTTTGCTCCTTCTTGTCAGCTGGAGTCACCCCATGTCAAAAGTCGGAGCTTATGTTTGCTCCGCTCTCGAAGTGTCTCTTCCCTGAAGAGTTGATCAAGGAGATTGCCACCTCCTTGATCCAGAAAGACACTCATGACCTGGTGGCGTCATCCGCACGCAAAGCCTCCCCTTTGCCCTCCGTGCCTAGACCCAGGATGGACACTCCAGCGTCAAGGTTCATTCCGCCCTTTCGTGGCAGAGCCTCCAGCAGAGGAGGTGCTCGTGCCGGAAGTCAACGTGGGAGCAAGAAGAAGGGTTCCAAGTCCTCTAGAGGCAGAGTCTGACTGCCACCTTCTTCAGACAGCAGTGGGAGCCAGGCTCAAGAACTACTGGCAGGCCTGGGAGAACAGGGGCGCAGACGCACAGTCTGTGAAGTTACTCAGGGAGGGGTACAGGATTCCATTCTTGCGCAAGCCCCCTCTAGCAACAACTCCCATCGACCTCTCTCCCAGGTACAGAGAGGAGGACAAGAGACTAGCTTTACAGCAAGAGGTGTCTCTCTTACTACAAAAGGGAGCGGTAGTCATAGTCCGGGACCATCAATCCCCGGGCTTCTACAACCGCCTCTTCTTAGTGGCGAAGAAGACAGGAGGGTGGAGACCGGTGCTAGACGTCAGTGCTCTGAATGTCTTTGTCACAAAGCAGACGTTCACCATGGAGACGACAAAGTCGGTTCTAGCATCGGTCAGGAAGGAAGACTGGATGGTCTCGTTAGACCTAAAGGACGCTTACTTTCACGTCCCCATCCACCCAGATTCCCAACCTTTTCTAAGGTTCGTTTTCGGGAAGGTTGTATACCAGTTCCAAGCCCTGTGCTTTGGCCTAAGCACGGCACCTCTAGTTTTTACCAAACTGATGAGGAATATTACCAAATTCCTGCATTTAGCAAACATCAGAGCCTCCCTCTATTTGGACGACTGGCTTTTAAGAGCTGCGTCAAGTCGTCGCTGTCTGGAGAATCTACAGTGGACTCTGGATCTGACCAAGGAATTGGGTCTCCTGGTCAATATGGAAAATTCCCAACTCGTCCCATCCCAAACTATAGTATACCTAGGAATGGAGATTCAGAGTCAAGCTTTTCGGGCTTTTCCGTCGGCCCCCAGAATCAGTCAAGCCCAAGAATGCATCCAGTCCATGCTGAAGAAGGACCGATGTTCAGTCAGACAGTGGATGAGTCTGATAGGGACGCTTTCATCACTGGACCAGTTCATCGCGTTAGGGAGACTCCACCTCCGCCCCCTTCAATTTCACTTAGCTGCTCACTGGAGAAAGGACAAGACGCTAGAAGCGGTCTCGGTTCCTATTTCCGAGAAGATGAAGTCTTCACTGACTTGGTGGAAGAACAACATTCTCCTCAGGGAGGGTCTGCCACTGGCTGTTCAGACCCCCGACCACCTTCTCTTCTCGGACGCATCAGACACGGGCTGGGGTGCGACATTGGACGGTCGGGAATGCTCGGGCACGTGGAATGCGGATCAAAGAACGTTGCACATCAACTGCAAGGAGCTACTGGCAGTTCATCTGGCCTTGAGAAGCTTCAAGTCCCTCCTTCTAGGCAAGGTGGTGGAGGTGAACTCCGACAACACCACAGCCTTGGCGTACATCTCCAAGCAAGGAGGGACTCATTCGATGACGTTGTACGAGATCGCAAGGGACCTCCTCACCTGGTCAAGAGATCGAAACGTATCCCTAGTAACGAGGTTCATTCAAGGCGACATGAATGTCATGGCAGACCGCCTCAGCCGGAAGGGTCAAATCATCCCAACAGAGTGGATCCTTCACAAGAATGTTTGCAACAGACTATGGGCCTTATGGGGTCAGCCTACCATAGATCTGTTCGCAACCTCGATGACCAAGAGGCTCCCAATTTATTGCTCACCGATTCCGGACCCAGCAGCAGTTCACATAGATGCCTTTCTTCTGGATTGGTCCCATCTAGACCTTTATGCGTTCCCCCTGTTCAAGATTGTCAACAGAGTACTGCAGAAGTTCGCCTCTCACGAAGGGACAAGGTTGACGTTGGTTGCTCCCCTCTGGCCCGCGAGAGAATGGTTCACCGAGGTACTGCAATGGCTAGTAGACGTTCCCAGAACACTTCCTCTAAGAGTGGACCTTCTGCGTCAGCCGCATGTAAAGAAGGTACACCCAAGCCTCCACGCTCTTCGTCTGACTGCCTTCAGACTATCGAAAGACTCTCGAGAGCTAGAGGCTTTTCGAAGGAGGCAGCCAGAGCGATTGCTAGAGCAAGGAGGACATCCACTCTCAAAGTCTACCAGTCGAAGTGGGAAGTCTTCCGAAGCTGGTGCAAGTCGAAATCAGTATCCTCAACCAGTACCTCTGTAACTCAGATAGCTGACTTCCTTTTATACCTAAGGAAGGAAAGATCCCTTTCAGCTCCCACGATCAAAGGTTACAGAAGCATGTTGGCAGCAGTCTTCCGTCACAGAGGCTTAGATCTTTCCAACAACAAAGATCTACAGGACCTCCTTAAGTCTTTTGAGACCTCGAAGGAGCATCGGTTGGCCACACCAGGTTGGAACTTAGACGTGGTACTAAGGTTCCTTATGTCAGCAAGGTTCGAACCACTTCAATCAGCCTCTTTTAAAGATCTCACTTTGAAGACTCTTTTCCTCGTCTGCTTAGCAACAGCTAAAAGAGTCAGTGAGATACACGCCTTCAGCAGGAACATTGGATTTACATCTGAAACGGCTACATGTTCCTTACAGCTTGGTTTTTTAGCCAAAAACGAACTTCCTTCTCGTCCTTGGCCCAAATCGTTCGATATTCCAAGCCTTGCTAATTTGGTTGGAAATGAACAAGAAAGAGTACTATGCCCTGTAAGAGCTCTTAAGTACTATTTGAGGCGTACTAAACCATTACGTGGACAGTCAGAAGCTTTATGGTGCGCCATTAAGAAACCTTCTTTACCTATGTCGAAGAATGCAGTTTCTTATTATATCAGACTTTTGATTCGAGAAGCTCATTCCCATCTGAATGAGGAGGACCATGCTTTGCTGAAGGTAAGGACACATGAAGTTAGAGCTGTCGCAACTTCAGTGGCCTTCAAACAAAACAGATCTCTGCAGAGTGTAATGGATGCAACCTATTGGAGAAGCAAGTCAGTGTTCGCATCATTTTACCTTAAAGATGTCCAGTCTCTTTACGAGAACTGCTACACCCTGGGACCATTCGTAGCAGCGAGTGCAGTAGTGGGTGAGGGCTCAACCACTACATTCCCCTAATCCCATAACCTTTTTAATCTTTCTCTTGAAATGTTTTTTTATTGTTGTTTTTGGGTTGTCCGGAAGGCTAAGAAGCCTTTCGCATCCTGGTTGATTTGGCGGGTGGTCAAATTCTTTCTTGAGAAGCGCCTAGATTAGAGGTTTTGATGAGGTCCTTTAGTATGGGTTGCAACCCTTCATACTTCAGCTCCTATGAGTCGCTCAGCATCCTATGAGGATCGCGAGGCTCAGTAAGGAAGACGTACTTAAAAAGGCAGAGTAATTGTTCAAGTCGACTTCCTTACCAGGTACTTATTAATTTTATGTTTGTAATTTTGAATAACTGCTAAAATGAAATACGAAATACTTAGCTCTTAATGTTAACATATATGCTGGTCTCTACCCACCCCCCTGGGTGTGAATCAGCTATATGATCACCGGGTAAGTTTAATATTGAAAAATGTTATTTTCATTAGTAAAATAAATTTTTGAATATACTTACCCGGTGATCATAAATTAAAGGACCCACCCTTCCTCCCCAATGGAGACCCAGTGGGCCGAGGAGAAAATTGGTTCTGTGTTGACATGGAGTACTTGAGTACCTGCTCGACAGATGGCGCTGTTGATGTACACCCCCACCTGTATAGCGATCGCTGGCGTATTTCGTCCTTAGGTTTTTCTGTCGGGCAGCAGAGCTGACAGCTATATGATCACAGGGTAAGTATATTCAAAAATTTATTTTACTAATGAAAATAACATTTTTGTATCAGATTTCCATATACAGTACTCTTAGTTCATTAATGACAATTCTCAGACATAATGGTCTGAATTTATAATCTTTGGGTCTTTTACCATTGGGAATCTTCTGATTGTCAGATCTTTTTATTGGAATTGGAATTTACTGTACAGTACTGTGGAAGTATTTAAATAGTTAAAGTTTTGAAGCTTTGGAAGGGGTGCCCTTGAAGGATCTCACAGCGAAGGTACTTTTTCTCTTGGCCTTGTCTTCAACTAAGTGTATTAGTATTTTATAGGCTCTTTCTATGCATATTGATCTGGTGTTAATAAAGTGGTTTTGTCTCTTGCCTAGCTTTAGGGCGGAAATATTTTCAAAGGCTAAAAGTTGTCTGTAATTTTTCTGCATCCCCTCATTAGGGTGAAAGGTGTGTTGTGGGTTGGAGAGTAGGTTTCTCTTTCCAATTCAGGTGGTTAAAGTTCCATCAAGAATTTAAACAATTTGTGAAACCAGAAAGGAAAAGGTTCCTAATTCTGTTTTTCGGGGTTAGTATTTCAGGCATACTCTCTCCAAGAATGCAATTTCCTTTCTTGTTAAGGGTTTGATGATTGAAGCTCGCAGGAAATTGTAGTTCCCTTAATTTCTGTAGGAGTCTTTCTTGGGGAATGGTTTTAGTAGCAGCTCAGTGGCATTTGGTGGTTTTAGTAGCAGCTCAGTGGCATACCAAATTGGTTTGCCAAGGTCTTTTTAAAAAATGTCTGACTTTCTAATAAGAATTACTGGGCTTTGGATACTGTGGTATAAGCAATTTATGTACTAGTATAAATAGTATTGAAGGTTTTTAAGGGTAATTCATGGCTTTTAATTATTGTAAACTGTATTGAAGGTGTGTATCTAGGAGGCATTTGTATTGATTAAATGCCTTAAAATTTTAACTGAATTAACTTTAGGTCCTCAGGGCTATTTATTATTTAATGTTTTTCAATGTGATGCTTTATTGGGCATTTTCTTTTTCTTTCATTAAGCACCACTTTAATATTATTTTAATTAAATAAATGTATCTCTTCAATCCTTTCAGTGCAAAAATATTATTTAATTCTAGACCCTCAGGAAAGTGGGTGATGGTAAAATGCCGTATAGTTCCTTAACTTTACTTCTGGAACTTTGATGTACATTAGCTTTACAGTAATCTTCTACATGGGTTTAAATACAGACTGGAAGTTTATAAATTCTTGAAGATTGGAGGCTGCAACCGTAGACTTCTGCTACCACATCAGCATTCGGTATGCGAAATACTTGACTTCTATTTATGCGGTTTGGGGATCGCTTCTTCATAGCTGTGTCTTCTCATGGACACGCTTCTTGGTAATTTCTCCTTCATCGAAGATCATCTTCTACCTCCCGGTTGGAAAGTAATTTGTTGGCAGTTAGGGAACTCGGTTTCTTCGTTGTCCGTCTTTGTAAATATCTTGTTGTTAACTTGACGTTTCGTTAGTGCCGGCCAAACTGTGCACCACGGGTAAGGCCTCCCCCATGACGGGGGGAGAGGGAGAAGGGACAACCGTTTAACGCGGTTACTTGTAGGGAAGAGCTGGTTCCTCGATGCGCTTGTTGCTTAAGTATCCCAGAACAAGGGCGTTGTAATTGCGTCACGTCATGTGACTCTTCTTGTGTTCTATTGGTCCCTTCTTCTGACGTAATGGTAACGTCATATATATGTCACTTCCGATTTCTCGGCAAGGTAACCGACGCGCATTCCAATTGCGTTGTTTTGGCCAATTTATCGCTTATGTCAGCACTTTTCACAAACAGTGCCTCTCAACTACCACCTCACTCTAATTTTATTTTTCTCGTCTCTCTCTCTCTCTCTCTCTTTATTTCAATGTCTCTCTATCGTTTAACTAACGAATAAAACTCATAAAATACTTGATCAAATACACATATCACCTTATCCAGTACGAAATATTTTCCTATTCATGACACCACTCGGTCACGTACCTGAATTCCTCTGGAATTCACATCTTAATAACTCATTTCATGGTTTACCCAAAAATAATTCATCAATAATTCATCATCATCTAAAGAAATACATTTCAACACAATAAATCAAAAACATCATCATCAAATAATATGCATTTCAATGCAAATAATCAAAATCATCATCATCAAATAATATGCATTTCAATGCAATAATCAAAACCATCATCAACAAAATAATATGCACCTTAGTGCAATAAATCAACCATTTCTTTGTTAAATCAAATTCTATGTAGACCAGTATGTTTTTATCATTTGTCAAGTTCTGGGAACAGAGTCCCTGGTAGTCCGTTGGTACCACCACTATGGGATTGAGAAAATGCAATCGTAATTTCTAAAGGATTCTTACCCTTATATGACCTTTATACTTCTTATATGTAGGCTTTAATTTTACGATCTCAAACATCTAGCTTAGGTCAAAAATTTATTTCATCATTAAATGCAGTCTTTGATTACTGGATGTCCTACTAACTTGAGCATGAGTTTTTTGTTAGTATTTTGTTAGTATGTCAGGAATTTCTATTCATGAACAAGTATTTCTCCCTATTCTTTGTATGTATTCCTTTAAGCAATATGCCATCCTGTTATATGATTCCTATTTTTGGGAGTAATTCATCTACATCATTCCTATTAACCTTTGGTTTCTCTTGTTCTATTTTAATTCTTCCTATTTCTAGGTCTCCTGCCTGACAACTGAAACAAAATATTGGTAGTTATATTTCCTTTTAACATCTTCCTGTCCTTTTAAATAATCTTTATTTTATCATCATAAACCTACCAATAAAGTGATTTATCCTGGACAAACATCCAGTACTTTAAGGCTCCTAAGATTCCTTTTATTCTTTCATCCACAATAGTCCTTCTTGGACTGTAAAATCACAATCATTCTCATGAGCAATAAGCACATATACTCTATGCCCTAAACAAATGTTTAAACTTCTCTAGACCATTATTTGGATAATCTATCCTACTCGGTTATTATCATTTAATTTAAGACTACTCTCAGGATTCAGTACCCTTCTTCGGGTTTACATTTTTAATGAGACATTTCTTTTTATATTTATGAGGCTTCACACATTATTTTTATAACTCCTGGTTAAGAGATCGGGTTAAGGTAATGTAGGATCAAAATTCATTTCTCTTCATTATTTATAGCCTTCTATTTCATTTGCACACTACATATTTTAGGTTAACTTTATTTTAAGGCTTGGGTAATTTAGCAAATACTGCTTATTATCCCTAAGATCCTATCATTCCTAAAAAAAATCTTTTACATCTGTCAATCTTAGTGGAGCAGGATTTCCACTTTAACCCTTATTTCTCTACATATCTTAAATCTATCTACTCTGTTTACTTACCCTATTCAAATCTAGGGATGGGTCACTCTTTAATCTGGCTCTTTATCCTGCTATTCTCCCTATTCTAGACTAGTTCTATTATTCTTATGGCTCTATATTCTTACTAAACTTAGTAACATCATTCTATAGGCTTATTCTTTCTGTCTCCAAATTTAGATCATCATTCTGTCAATAGTTAGAGGAGCTGAGTGAGCCCGTCGACTTCACTCTAATTTCTAACATTCTTTAAAATGCTAATAGCCGTGAATGGCTTGTATTCTTTGACCATGGTACTTACAATATTTTACTCCTCAATAATCGAGCCAAACATTATTTATTTATCGGGATAGACATGTCATTTATATTCTACTTATGATGATCTACTAGTCTAACTTCTATCCTCATTGGGTTATATTCTCGGGAGATTTATAAGGAGTCTTATTGATTCATTTTAACACTCACCGTGTTCATTATGGGGCGTTGGCTGATAGGTAATATTTCATGATTCATACCGGTATTTAAAAAGTTTTAATAAGTTTTTGACAGTTTCTCTGGGCAGGTTCTGGCGCCGATGTTTCTATTCTTTTCTGCCTAACCTATCGCCTGCAATGGCTAATCTCTGCCTATTTCTCATCTATCCCTATTTCTATGCTCCTTATGGTAAATTTTTGCCCCTTTCTGATTACCTAACTGTAATCTCTACTCCTTTATTTTAGAAGTCATTACCCGCCATTCAGATGAGTTATTTTATCTGGAGTAGTATTAATTAATTAGTGTGCTTGTATTTTCCTTCATCTGAACTGCATTATTGTCTCTTTTGACAGACTCTGGCATCCTATTTTTAGTTAACCTATTTTCTTTATCTCTGCGGGTTATTTTTATTTAGGCATCATTATGACTTCTCTAGCTAAATTCTAGCTTTTATATTTTCAGTACTGATCAGACTTTTTTTATTTAATAGCATCATAGCTCATTTATTATTCATATGCCTATATCTTCATCTTAAATCTTTGTGCCTAACAACAACATATTTCTTTTAATTCTATAAGCCTATAGCTTCAGTTGCCTATGACATTTATTTCTTGGAATTCCCTTTTATTTATTTAGGCTATTCTATTTTATTCACTGTATTTCTGTCGACATTCTATTTTATTTATATGGCGCCTGTCATATATTGACAAGGAGTATATCTATTCTTGGCTACTCTTCCTATTTCTCAACTTTATTTCTCCTTGTCTTTTTTTTAATCAATTTTCATTTCCCTTTCTTAGTCTGGAGTCTGTTTCTCATGTCAAATTCGTCTCCTACAAAGTGGCCAGTTTTGTAAAAGACTTGTCTTTGACAAGTAGAATCATACCCTGACTATCTCATTTTTTTCTTTTCTTTTCTTTATTTTAAGCCTGCACTTCTCACAAACAAAATTCATACTTCATCATTGTATCGTTTTTGAACGATATCTTAAGGCTCTATTGGGAAATGTTACAAAAAAATTACATCTTTATTCATCATTTGGCACATTTTGGCATTTAATTCTCTACCTAACCTGACGGTTCATACCCCTTGATTTTTACTTGTTTGCATTTCATTTCTGCATATCATTTTATTTTCACCCTTAAAATTTGGAAGCAGGTATTTCTCAATATTCTATCACTATATTGCATCCTAGTATATCAACTGTATTTGCCAGAGTCTCTATAAGATAAAATAGTCACTTGCAACGTGGATGTACCTCCGCTACATATGCCTATCTTTCCTATATAAAATTTTTTTTTTTTTTTTTGTCTTCCTGTCTTCCTTTCTATCCGGCTAACTATGTTTAATTCTTTTCTTTTCACTATTTGGAGGATTTGTATTTCACTTTCTTTGTGCCGGAGGGCTTTCTGAGAAGTGTCTTTGTTTAATTTCATGATGGGGTTCTTTATCTCTGTGCCTGCCTTTCTCCCTGTATGTTTTCCCTTTTTCATTATGTTACCTGATTTCTATCCCCTTTTATGTAATCTTTCCCTAGACCTAAATGTGTCATCTTTATTTCTTTAAACTGTCTTTGACCTAAATTTCTGCCCATTATTCTATTTAACTCTAGGGTAATTTTTGCGCCTCGTTCCAGTCTGCTGTTCTAACTTCCCTGCATCTATTTAAATTACTCAAAATTTCTCTGGTAGGATTTTGTGGCTATTAGTCCCTTAGGATTTTTCTTCCTGATTTCCTATCATTTTGCTATTTTCCCTTTTCTTTTTGTAAAACTCATATCTAGGATGCTATTTTTCACACTTTTTTTTTTTTTAATGCCTCATTTATTTCTATATATAGGGAATTATCATTAGCAATAAACCTACCTTTAGCAAAGGAATCCTGTTCTTTTTACTGTTGCTACGTGATCCTCCATTTGTGTGGCAAATTCATTTACCGAGCCACCCTCATATTTTACCTATAGGAACTTTCGTAGATTTGTTAACCTGTCTGTCTCTTTGACTGATCGCCATAATTGCCTACATTATTTTTGAAACTCACTCAGATTTGCTGCATTTTTAAATTACTTACCATTCAAGGTTATGTGAGCATCACTTACATTTGTATACACGGTTAACATAGCCTGTTTAATTCTGCTGTCTCATTGTTTATTCTCAGACTAACTATTCTACTTTCAATATCAGCTAACCACTTACACACGGTATATTTCTCTAACCTTCTTTTATCTTTGTTATTCCTACCTATATTTCCACAAAAACTGTGTTAATTTCCCTACTGATTTCATATTAGCGGGGTTAGTAATGTTTGGTAATTCTTCAAACTCACTTCTTTATGGGACTTTGCTCGTTTGTATTTTTCACCTACTTGCGTAATTTTAAATCACATTTCCCTTTTACATATTCTTTGGGCTAACATCATTACCATCACTTTAAAAAATCATAATACATCTTATTTTACACAAGAAAAAAATACAAAGTAATTCATGCATCATTCAAGAAACCCTAGCGAATCAAAAAAAATTTCTATTCTTAAACGAGAGACAAGTTTTTTTTTTTTTCACTTTTAAACTGAGAGACTTATTTAAGAGAGAGATTCTTTTACTCACATTTCTTCTTTCTTGTCCTTTTGTTTTCATCTTCTTCGCTTCGGTAATGGTTTCTTGTGTTTAGACTCTTGCTTCGTCTCACGTCCTCACTATTTTTCTTGGCTTCTTGATGTTTATTCTGCAAAGGTGTACAACTGGTATCTGGAAGAATTTAGTCATTAATATATGCACTGAAAAATATCATCACGGCATTTTATCCCACCGCTGCCACCATTTGTGATGCTTTATTGGGCATTTTCTTTTTCTTTCATTAAGCACCACTTTAATATTATTTTAATTAAATAAATGTATCTCTTCAATCCTTTCAGTGCAAAAATATTATTTAATTCTAGACCCTCAGGAAAGTGGGTGATGGTAAAATGCCGTATAGTTCCTTAACTTTACTTCTGGAACTTTGATGTACATTAGCTTTACAGTAATCTTCTACATGGGTTTAAATACAGACTGGAAGTTTATAAATTCTTGAAGATTGGAGGCTGCAACCGTAGACTTCTGCTACCACATCAGCATTCGGTATGCGAAATACTTGACTTCTATTTATGCGGTTTGGGGATCGCTTCTTCATAGCTGTGTCTTCTCATGGACACGCTTCTTGGTAATTTCTCCTTCATCGAAGATCATCTTCTACCTCCCGGTTGGAAAGTAATTTGTTGGCAGTTAGGGAACTCGGTTTCTTCGTTGTCCGTCTTTGTAAATATCTTGTTGTTAACTTGACGTTTCGTTAGTGCCGGCCAAACTGTGCACCACGGGTAAGGCCTCCCCCATGACGGGGGGAGAGGGAGAAGGGACAACCGTTTAACGCGGTTACTTGTAGGGAAGAGCTGGTTCCTCGATGCGCTTGTTGCTTAAGTATCCCAGAACAAGGGCGTTGTAATTGCGTCACGTCATGTGACTCTTCTTGTGTTCTATTGGTCCCTTCTTCTGACGTAATGGTAACGTCATATATATGTCACTTCCGATTTCTCGGCAAGGTAACCGACGCGCATTCCAATTGCGTTGTTTTGGCCAATTTATCGCTTATGTCAGCACTTTTCACAAACAGTGCCTCTCAACTACCACCTCACTCTAATTTTATTTTTCTCGTCTCTCTCTCTCTCTCTCTCTTTATTTCAATGTCTCTCTATCGTTTAACTAACGAATAAAACTCATAAAATACTTGATCAAATACACATATCACCTTATCCAGTACGAAATATTTTCCTATTCATGACATCAATCTGAATGCGTATGGTACAGTATTGCACAAGACTCATTAATGTTAAGTTTATTGGGATTGGAGGTGAGTCTGGGCTGGGATAATTAGTGTAATTATTCAGCTAGGGTATTAGGTTTAATAGGCTCTTTCCCTCCTTTACCCACTTCATTAGAAGTAGGGGATTCACCCTTATGAACCTCAGGTTAGATTTATAGAAATAGATAGAATTTCATATAATTTCTCACCCCAACCTCCCCACTGAGTATTGAGGTCAAGAGGTGTTGAGTATATTTTGTAGGCTGAAATTGCATTGCCTTAACCGTTATCCTTGACATACACTGACACATAAGTACAATACAGTACTGTACTAGAGAGGTCAAGGCTATTGAAGTGAAGGAAAACAGGAAATTTTAGATTCTAGGATAATAGTCGACATTTTAGCTAGCTTCAAGTATAAGCAAAATCCTCCAATTAGCATTTAATTTATAATGTCAAAAGACTTTAGAAACACTGCCTCAATTATTTTAGTATCATCTTTCCCAACTTTAATATCACTATTTTTATCAATTTTTTGCTTTTACATTTTGCATTTTGTCCATAGCCACATAGCTATCAAGAATACTTTTCTATTTTACCCCTCTCATGTGATGAGATTGTAATGTAATTCCTTCCAGTTATTTTTATTTATTCTCGTTACTTGCTCATAGTATGAAACTATCTATCTACAGGTATTATGTTACATTTTTAACATTATATCTATAGAGATTATTGTATTGTCTCATAGATACTGTATTCTATTACTGATGGAATGTTGCTCTTGTTTGCACTATATACTGTACATATATGGATGTCAGAAGCCTCCCAGCATCCTGATTTTTTTACAGAAATTTTCTTAATTTTTCCCTTTTTCCCAAATGATTTATACATGTCTGTAGCCTTTGTTTTGCATATGAAATCAAGTCGGTCAGCACTATCAATGATAGAGCGTATTAGGAATTGATGAGTACATACTGTAGGAGGATCATAACTAGTGAATCATATTCTGTCAATTGAATTTCTATTATTTTTGCTTTGTAATTTACTTTTGGAGTTAATATAGTGTTCTTCTGGAAGACGTACCATGCAGTACTGTACAATATAATCAGTTAAGATGTTATGTTGCATGCCTAAGTACTCTAGAGGATGTTTTTTTTTTTTCATTTTTGTAATCTGAGCAGTATGAAGGAAGTCTCTCATAATTGTAAGAGCTGCTGCAATTTTACTTTGAAATGTTGCTCCCATATACATTGAAGTTTCTAATCTTTTTTTTTAATATATTTATGAGTTTTTATGTACATTATATGTTGTTGAGTAATTTTTATCTTATTTTTATCTACTGTACATACTGTATAGTGTTTCACTGCTTTTCATTATTATCTAGATGCTTGTTTAGCTTGTAGATTGCATTTTGTCGGGGTTCGTATAAATGTGTGTACATTTCTGAAGATATGACATCACCAAAATGATCCAGTATAAGTAATATTTTACATAAAGTTTGTTATAGCACAAACCCATTACTTCATAACATAATCTATCTCCAGAGACAAACGAGAACAGTAGTAGTCCCATTTTCCACTGGTCATTATCGGTGTGTCTTTTGTCCCTCCCCAGAGTTTGTACTCTGAATTGCTTCATTTTGGTAATACAGTACCATGATTCATTAGATATTCAATTGCAGTCTTCTTATTATGATCAATACCTTCTCTCAACTTTGAAATTCTGATTGTTTTGATCAAGTGCATTAAGTTTCCTTTTAACAGCAAGTATGGTACAATTTTCCTTTTTTTTTTTTTTTTTTTTTTTTTTTTTTTTTTTGTTGTGATAAATTTATTTCCAGCAAGTTTATACTTTTCCACTTTTGGATTTTATTCTCGAATTATTGTACAGTACCTGTAATTTGTGAATTAATGGTGTTCTATTGCTCATACCGTACGCTGCAAAATTTAGTCTCCTGATGTACGGTATCTTTGATTTTCCTTAGTCAGCATTTACATTCAACTCCTGCATCATTCAAGGCCATTTGCTCATGCCTAGATCATTTAGCTTATAGTGTTGTGTCCTTGATGCTTACAGTTTTATACATTCACAATAACCTTGTTTAATTTACTCCTTTTTTTTTTACCATTGCCTTAGCTTTTATGTCTTCAGTCCAGTTTCTCATTCTGCTAAATGTATTTTAGATGGTTTAGGTTATGTAGTTTTCTATCAATTTCATTTGATAATAATTAGCACCGTAATTAAAAATCTTTGTGGAGTGATAGTGAATGTTGTGTTTTCACTGTATTATTTGTTAATTATATTATATAAATCATGTCAGACCTAAGCATAGGTGTAGTAACACTTAGATATACTGCAAATGCTTTTATTTGTTTTTTCCTTACTTTTCAGTAATGAAAAGTTGTTTAAAGTTGTTTTTTTTTTTACTTGGAAAACATATATTGTTCTTCATCTCGATGTTTTTAAAGGTGGTGCCATCATTGCTTTAAAGCCTCTTGAGAAACCTAGTTATTCATTCTGGTTTAATCCTATTCTCTGCTTTCCACATCCTTTTGGACCATGAAATTCAAGTCAAAGGCCAGGCAGTATTAAGAGTTCAGTAAAGACAGGCAAACCTCTTATTGTTTTGAACCTTAGTAAGCTTAGGAGTTTGCTCTTCTGCCCTTCATAGCTTGGTGGAGGGAAATCTTTAGAAGCCTTTGGAAAATTTGTCAAAGGGTTTTGGAACTTACTTCCACTCATAAACTGCTTACTCTCAAGTGTAATCTATGTTTTGGAAGTATCTTCCACATGTGTGGATGTCTACCCTTTTCTACTAGCACACTATAGGCCTCTTCTTACAGGAAGCGCAGCTTTTAGTATTATAATAGCATTGTATTACATGCCACGTCTTCATTTCTTCCATTATCCATCTTCCTTAGGTGTTTGTGACACTGTCCTTGATGGCATGAATTGATAAGTACTGTTTTAACTTTGCACATTCTACAAGTTCATGTACTGTGGACTTTGTCTCCTCTTCAAATAGTTTGTATAATTCATGCCACATGCATTAGTCACACCATAATCTGTTACAAATTAGTCACTTCGGGCTCAGGATGCAGACCTTGTTACGTCATGCTTCAATAGAAAGTAGCTCTGCAAAAAATGTTGCATATCAGGAATTGGTAATTTCATTTATTAAACAGACACAATATGGCTATATGTGTATCACCTGCTTAGGTAGATTCCTGCATAGCTCTTTTTCTCCAGTCTAACAAGGTTTTAAAAACGGCAACCCATCTCATATTTCATCGATTGCAACTGACATGGATGATTTATTTAGAATTTAGATTAAGCCACATCAGTATGAATGGGCCCATGTCTATCCAACAATGAAGATGGCTAAGAAAACATAACTCTTTCAGCTTACATCAAAGTTATTCGCTTATCAACTGACGATGATAGTGAAGTAGTTTTCCCTTTTATGGATAGTTCTCATTTAATATGGTGCTGGAAAGTAAAGTACTGAAAGCATTTGAATTCTTATGTCTTTTGTATATTCAGAAGAGTTTCCTTTAAGGGTTTTCAACTTTCCACATCTGTATTAATGAATCTTATACACTGTTTGCCATGGTGACCATCAGAAGGGGGATAAATCCTTCATGGTTTCGATAAAGCTATGGCAGCTTGTTACATCTTATAAAAAAAGTTTTTCTGAGGCAAGATCACAGTATGTTTAGTAAGTGACAGAACTACTAAAGTTGTTAGGTTGCCTCCTTGGTGGTCAGAGGCACTTACGAGAGTTGTCTCTTCATCTCATCTCAAACACTCCTTAGTATTATATGGTGTAAAGTCTAATCTATGAGAGAGCTTTTCAAGGACCTCTTGGTTATAGAAATGTCGGGAGTAGGTACTGGGAACTTTCAATCGACTAATTTCTAGAGGATGTTTCTAAGGCACAAAATTTTGGATTTGTTTTCTGTTCTCCCTGTAGTGAACATAGATCAAGTAGCGTTTCAACCCGAGAAATGGATAT